>NC_056743.1:1099508983-1099808983 GCF_019279795.1 Protopterus annectens
CCTCTCGGGATATGCCTTTCCACCTCTTCCTCTTCTTCCACGGGTATTATTAAAGATCAAACAGGACAAGCCCAAGATGATAATCTTGCTGTCCCCAAATTGGCCTCGACAGTTTTGGTACCCAACTCTGAAAAACCTTTGTCTGGAGCCCCCTTGGGTTTTACCACAGACTCCGAACCTTCTGTCCCAACACCAGGGTCAGGTTCTACACTCCCATGTCAGAACTCTCAGCCTGGCGGCCTGGTTAATCCAGGGTCTTTGATTCATTCTCTCCTACCCAAGCAGGTTGTGGATGTCATTTTAGAAGCCAGACGTCCTAGCACTAGAAAATCTTATGCAGGAAAATGGAAAAGATTGTGTTCCTGGATGCAGGCTCAGGATTCTGATCCTCTTCTTCCTAACATTCCTTTGATTTTACTTTACCTGACAGACCTCTTACATAAGGGTCTCTCTTTCTCTTCCATTAAGATACATGCCTCTGCTATTTCTGCTCATTATAATACAGACCCTCCAATCTTTTCCCACCAGCTCATGAGACAGTTTCTCAGAGGAGCTAAGAACTTAAGGCCCCCTAGATCTCCTCCCATTCCTGCTTGGGATCTCAACTATGTTTTGGAAAAGCTCACCTTACCTCCTTTTGAGCCTGCTGCCACTTCTGACATCAAGTCTTTATCTTGGAAAACAGCCATCCTGTTAGCTCTGACCTCTGCCAGGAGAGTTTCAGAGTTGCAAGCTCTTATGGCTGTGGAACTTTATATTATTTTTCACCAAGACAGGGTGTCTTTAAGGACTAATCCTACTTTCATGCCTAAGGTGGTTTCCAAAGTGGCTTTAAATCAAACTATTCACTTGCCAACTTTTTTCCCCACTCCTCAAAATAAAGGGGAAAGGATCTCACATTCCTTGGATGTACACAGACAACTACGTTTTTACCTGGACAGAACCAATGACATCAGGAAATCAGAGCAATTGTTTGTTTCTTATGCTTCAAGTTCCCAAGGTAAAGCCATTTCAAAACAGACCATTTCTAAATGGATTGCTCATGGAATCAGATTTTGTTACTCACACCATGGAAAGCAAATCCCAGGGAGTATACGGACTCATTCCACCAGAGCTGCTGCCACTTCAGCTGCCTTCCTCAGGGGAGTTCCTACCAAAGACATTTTGGAAGCTGCAACTTGGAGTTCAGTGCATATTTTTTCAAAGCACTACAATCTACCTCTCTACTCTAAGTCTAGGGCAGGCTTTGCTTCTGCAGTCTTGCAGGGCCTTTTAGCCACCCCTTCTACTTTATGACCACCTCCCTTTCATTCTGCTTTGGGATTCTACTCTACAGTAATGACTGCAACAGTGAAACACGATGAACATAGTACAGTTGTGTACACTTTCCATAAATGTAGATGTTCGAGTGTCTTCACTGTTGCAGTCTGGGTTTCCCTCCCTCCTGTCCCCTCTTATTTTTACTTTTGTGTGGTTCCTTTTTTTCACCATTCTTCTGAGGTGTATTTGCAAAGGGTATGGGACCTTACTCATTTTGGGACTCCTGACATCTGGGGCAAGAAAAACTGGAGAACATGGCGTCAGCTGTCAGCTTTGTACTCCTGGCGCTCTGACGTCAGGGAGCATGGCTGAACAGCCGACGCCGGACCCAGACTTTGGGATTCTGGCTGACTGAGGACTGCCTGCCGGCAGGGGAGAACCCTACAGTCATGACTGCAACAGTGAAGACACTCGAACATCTACATTTATGGTAAGTGTACACAACTGTACTTTCTTCCCTGGATCAATCTATTGGTCTATGCCTTTCCTCCCCTCCCTCTCATCCCCAGGGTGCTGCTCAAAATAAGGGAGGAAAATCCAAGGACCATTCTTATAGCTCCAGACTGGCCCCAGCAGCACTGTTACCCCTTGCTCCGCAGCCTGTCTCTGCTAGCTCCATGGCATCTTCCTCAGATTCCAAGCCTCCTGACATGAAGGAAAGGGGAATTCATGCATTCCCAATTGCAGACCCTCAATTTGGCAGCTTGGCTTATTCCATAACCCGAACCAATGTGCCATCCTCAGTAAACAGGTTCTGGATGTTATCCATGAGGCCAGACATCCGAGCACCAGAAAGTCTTATAAACTTTGCAAAAACGAACAAACTCTCAAAAAACAAATAAGCAAAAAGATAGCAGATACTGAGTCTATATTAGAACATCAAAGTTTCAGAACTTCGAATGTTCTGATATCGACACCTACTAACCGAAACCTGAAAATAGTGAAAATTAAGATAACTGAATTCTTTCCTAGGGAAAGAATTCGGTTGTCCGTTCCTGTCGCTTCGCTATTTTCAGCTCTGCGGTGGAAAGTTACAGTCGCTTTCAGGTAAGTGTCCGATTATGTGGACGTGAAGGTTAGGGTGGGATAAGTGAGTTAGGGATAGGGTGCGGGTCAGGTAAGTGTGCGAATGTGTGGACATGAGGGTTAGGGTGGGATAGGTGAGTTAGGGTTAGGGCACGGGTGAGGTGTGTGTGCGATAGTGGCAGACCTTAGGGTTAGGGTTAGGGTTTGGGTTAAGGTAAGTGGGTAGATATGGTGTATGTACAGTTTAGTGTAGGGTTAGATGTAAAATTTTAGGAGTATGTGTGTGGATTGCTGTTTGTTTGGTGTGTTTGTGTTGTGTGTATGTTTTGGATCAGCAAATTTTTTCCCTAGTAAAAAATTCACTGTTTTCAATTTTCGGTCTTATCAGTTTTTGGTTAGTAGGTGTCGATATTAGAACATTCGAAGTTCTGAAACTTTGATGTTCTAATATAGACCCAGATACTTCCTAAAACAGAAATTTATTAAACATTAAAAATAGTAAAGCGCTTTTCATCTACTTAATAGCAGACTTCATCAGACCACATTTAATACAAAGAATCCTTTAAATACTAGTGTACACCAACAGTTACCGCCCCCAATCACAACTTCAAAAGGAAATTATGTAAGCATACTGTTAGTACAGAAAATTGTTAAACATACATTATGCTAAAAATATGTAATTTTTGACATATGCATATAAAAATGAATGAATATAAAACCTATGCTTATTAAAAAGTTAAGTTAATTATTAATTATTAGTTCATCTACTCAAATCTTTTAACCTTAAAAGACTGTTAATGGCACATTGTTCGTTAAGACCTGGTTTATAGTACAATTGTAATAATAATTGCCATCTTAATTCAGCTTTTTCTAAAAATTTTAATGCAACAGAATATTAGAATCATGAAGCCAGATAAGGGTGGTGGACTGGTGGTAATGGATGTTTTTGATTATAATGATAAAATACGCAGACACTTAACACAGCCACATATGAAGAAGTTAGCAGAAATGCACTTAATGTGGCATATAAGAAGATTGAAGTATTTCTTAATGACATGTTTCTTGAAAATAGAATCAACATTGACACCTATAATTATTTACACATTACTGCACCTACATTTCCTTGCATTTTTGGCTCACCTAAGATACACAAAGATATAAACAATCCACCACTAAGACCAATAGCGGACGGGCGCAGCTCCATAAGTTATGCATGTGCCAAATTTTTAGATTGTAAATTGAAAGGTTACTTGGATGGTCAAAAGCAAATCTGTAGAGATTCTTGGCATTTTCTCAGCCTTATTAATGCAGTTGAATATACAGAGGATGTTCTATTTTTAACGATAGATGTAAAAAATCTTTTCTCTGTGATTCCCCAGCAGGAAGGTGTAAATATGATAGAAGAGTTTCTGTTTGAACAAGGAGTACCACAAATGGACACTAACTTATATGTTGATTTATTTGAAGTGGTTTTGACCAACAAATATATTATGTTTAACAATCATTATTATTTACAAAAGGTAGGAGTTGCTATGGGTTCACCTTGTGGGACCATTTTTTCCAACTTGGTAATGGCCCAATGGGAACAGAAGCACATATTTAATAGTGCACATGAACAGTATATTGTCCTATATTTGCGATATTTGGATGATATTTTTATTTTATGGAGGGGTGAGCAGCAGCAGGTGGATGATTTTATGGAATGTATTAATAATACAACTCAATTTCTGAGGTTTATGTACAATGTTGATGGACAGGAGAGTAATTACTTGGATGTGAATCTGAGAAAGGATAAGGTCAACAAGAGGTTTGTAGCAAAAATTCACAGAAAACCCACCTATTTGAATAGCTTTCTTCATTATACAATCTCCCATCATGTTATTAACAAAAGAGTGGTTATAAAAGGCCAATTGGTGAGTGCCACAAGGATGGTTAGTTTACATAATGAATTTCTTGATGAGTGTAAGAATCTTATAAACATGTTTTTTGAGTAGGGGCTACCCAGAGGAATTGCTGAATGAATTGTTTCTCGAAGTAAAACAAAAAAGAGAAAATGGTTATTTTGTACCTATTCTCAATAGAGATGGATTATTGGTGGAAATGCACAGGGCTAATCAAAACACGAGAATTGATTATGTTAATGCCTTTATAACTACATTTAATGTGCATGTTTTGAAATTAAATCAATAATTTTTAAAAATTGGAGACTTTTGGATGAGGAATCAATTATTACCAATAAATTTCAGAATGGTATTAAAATTATTGCAAGGAAGGGTAGGAATATCAAAAATCTCATTGAACAATGTTACAGGAAAGAAAAAGGTGGGGGGTATGAAAAAATGTGGCATGTGTACTTTTTGTAAGTATATGTATCAAGGTGAACAGGTTGAAATTAATGGTAAAAAGTATTATATTCATCAGAAATTGAATTGCAAATCCAAAGGAGTGGTATACGTAGCTAACTGTAAAAAATTATTCTGTGTATTATATAGGAAAAACCACAAGAACTCTAAAAGAAAGGGTTTATGAAAATTTGTATGCCATAAGGAGGGGGAATTTAGCTAATGCTTTAGCGAAACATACACAGGCATGCGTTGATCATAATTTTGAATTTTGTGCCATTCAGCAGATTTATGAGCAACCAAGGGGTGGACCCTGGAGTTTATTTTTAGAAAAAGCTGAATTAAGATGGCAATTGTTATTACAATCGTACTATAAACCAGGTCTTAATGAACAATGTGCCATTAACAGTCTTTTAAGGTTAAAAGCTTTGAGTAGATGAACTAATAATTAATAATTAGCTTAACTTTTTAATAAGCATAGGTTTCATATTCATTCATTTTTATATGTATATGTCAAAAATTGCATATTTTCTGTACTAACAGTATACTTCCTTTTGAAGTTGTGATTGGGGGCGGTAACTGTTGGTGCACACTAGTATTTAAAGGATTCTTTGTATTAAATGGTGGTCTGATGAAGTCTGCTATTGAGTAGATGAAAAACGCTTTACCATTTTTAACGTTTAATACGTTTCTGTTTTAGGAAGTATCTGCTACCAGAAAGTCTTATGCTAACAAATGGAAAAGGTTCTGCACCTGGATCCAGGCTAAGGGAGCCAACACAGCACAGCCCTCCCTCCCATCCTGGATTACTTAGCTGACCTACTACACAGTGGCCTCTCTTTCTTCTCTATTAAAATTCATGTCATTATCTCCTGGAAAACAGCATTCCTTCTGGCCATCACTTCAGCCAGAAGTGTCTTTGAGCTGCAAACACTCATGGCTGTGGAACCCTTCATCATCTTTCATGCAGACAGGGGTATCCCTTACCCTTCATCATCTTTCACGCAAACAGGGGTATCCCTCAGAACAAACCCATCCTTCATGCCCAAAGTGGTTTCCAGTGTGGCTCTCAACCAATCCATTCATTTGTCCACCTATTTTCCCAATACCCAGAACAAGGGGGAAAGGATTCATCACTCTCTAGATGTGCACAGACAGCTCAGATTCAATCTAGACAGGACTAAATCCTTCAGAAAGTCTGATCAACTGCTGGTTAGCTTTGCTACAGGGGCAGAAGGCAAAGCCATCTCCAAACAAACCATTTCACTGCAATCATTTCTGCTACAAGCAGCATGGAAAGCCTCCCCCCCAAGGGAAGACAGGGCACACTCCACCAGAGCAGCCACCACCTCTGCAGCTTTCCTCAGAGGAGTCCCCACCAGGGACATCCTGGAGGCTGCCACCTGGTCATCTGTTCACACTTTTACCAAGCATTACCACCTGCCTCTCTTTTCCAAATCCAGGGCAGGGTTTGCCTCTGCAGTCTTACAGGGCATCCTTGCCAGCCCTTAGTTGCATTGGCTGACTGGACCCTTTTCCTCAGCTTTGGGAATCAACCCAAATGTGATGACTGCAACAGTGAAACACAAAGAACATTGTATAAATGTAGATGTTCGAGTGTATTCACTGTTGCAGTCCTGGTTTCCCTACCTCCATCCCCCTTTATTCTCTTTCTCCTTTTATTGCCATTCTAACTTGTGATTCTCCTTAACTTACAAGAGACATTTTGGTATTTATTTTCAACTGGTGGCATTTCTTCCACCAGACCCTGGCCTCCTACTTGGGTGCTCCTGACAGGTTAGGGCAAGAAAAACTGATGTAATGGCGTCATCTGCCTTACTTTATACTACTGATGACCTGTTTCAGTCTTCAAGCCTCAGCAAGCGACACAGAAATACTAAGTTTCTGGTATTTGGGCTGGCTTAGGGCTACCCTGGCAGGGATAACCCAAATGTGATGACTGCAACAGTGAATACACTCGACCATCTACATTTATGGTAAGTGTACACAGCTGTACTTTCTGTAACACAACCCATCTAGCTCATAGATGAATGTCCTTGTCTCTCCTTGCCTTCTCCCTGTCTCTTCCAAATCTACCAAACTTGCTACTGCTTTCATACATGTGACCAAACCAACATTCTCCTTGACTTTCTCTAGAAGTAGGACTACTTTGGCTCCATCTGCGATGCTCTTATATTTTTTCTCAGTCCCACAGTGTGCATCCTGTTACCCATGTCAAGCACTTCATCTCCATCAGCTCAAGTTTTGTCAGCTTCTGTACCTTCACTGCCTGGATGTTTGCACCATACAGAAAGACCGGTAGCACCACTGTTTTATGTACCTTACCTCTCAGTTTCTTTGGTATTTTTCACACACCGCCCCTGACATTTTGTACTAATTGGCTGTAGGACCTCTGATTCTAGGTTTGATCTCCTCAGTCAGATTTTTTTTTCTCAGCCACACCTTCTAGTGGCTTGAAGCTAAGCTGTCCTTTAGTGTAGCACTTATTTATATGGCCATAAAATGTTGTCCATCTATGCAATGTCTATAACATATGCACAATATCTACTACTTGTGTTTGTAGCTACACTTTCTTAAACCACATTTAATGAACTACAGTGCTTTCTGCCACTAGGCTGGGCCACAGACACAACAGTACAGAAATTAAATATGGGGTAACTTATTTTATTAATTACATGTGGAAACCATTAAGTAAAACTAATTTGCAATTGTTTTGTCCTAGCAAAATGAAGACCTGGAACAGAAGACTACCGAAGAGGTTTTAATGCTGTTTTTTTACAAATTTTCATAAAGTCTGTCATTAAAATGGAATTCTTAACAGAAAAGGCATATGATATAGTAAATTTAACCAGAGAGCTATGTCGATTCCTGGCCTGTCCCTATAAGAAATAGTATATTGAACACAAACATGTACGCTGAATTTGGGAAGTCCTAATAGATTAGTTTCTTTGTACTCACATATAACTGAAGAGCACTTGAGTATATGTCAAGTTGTACCAGGACCAGTTGACTGATTCCAAACTAGATTAGACACATTGTGGTGCTACCAAAAGTCCAAGAAAAAAATGTAAAACATAAAAGGCATGTTATACCAGCCTAACAGCATTAGATAGAAACTGTGAGTTCACTTACATTGGTAACTAAAAACACAATAGTTCCATGTAAGGAGTAAAACACTGGCTAAGCTAAAAATGAAAATAGACAAGCTGCTGGATTATTTGAGATCCACTGATATTTTAGAAATTAAGTAAAAAAAAATTGGGAGACCTACAAAGAAAATAAAATTCCAGCCTTTTATCATCATAAATAATAGTCCCTGAATGTGTCCTGTGTGCTCATGTTAGACATATTGAATCTGAACCAGTTCCTAAGCATTGCTGGATACATCCAAGACTGTTGGGAAGAAAATTTAGCAGGAACACAAAATTCTGAGGGAAGGAAAGGTAAAACTGCATGCCATCAGTGTAGCAATCAGAATTTAGACCTGTCCTCCTAGTGCGACCACACAGTGACAAGAGTTACTCAGGGATAAGACCAGGGAAAATGGAATCCTTTTACACTTGATAGACCCAAATATAAGACAAAGATGAAGTAATACCTAAAGCAATACGTTGCAAGTGAGAAGAAATGCATTAATGCAAATCATTTAAATACATCTCCTGAAAATCTGCAGTAATATTGTTAATTGTTCCTAGAGGATTCCATGATCATACATGTAAATAGCAATCAATTAAGTGTAATGTAAATAGACAATTAAATTCTTTGGGATGAAAATCTCAGAGCTTTACTAGATCAAAGAATCAAAATACAATGTATCACCTTGGATAGCATATTAACAGAGGCATGGCTTGAGGTGGGGCTGTACCTTCCAATTCTATTAGAATCCAAGGTGGACATTTTAAGAACAGTGATTATAACATTTTCATGTAAAAGGGATGAAGATTCTCAGAAAACCTGTAGGCCATCTTATTGTATTGATCACCCCCATTCAGCTAGATTGGTTCCACCAAGTTATGCAGATCTCTTTTTCCAGCTGCATGGTTTTCCAATGTAACCTTGCTTATGGCGTCTTCCACAATTGCTTCGTTTAAACCAATAACTGTTTGTCTACAAAACATTTTCTACAGCAGACACATGGCCCACATCTGAAGTATGGCAATTTCCTGATAAACTAATACAACAGCATCTTCTTCTTCTTCTTCTTTCAGCTTTTCCCAGTGAAATGTGAATCATTTTTTGCTCATACTCACATGCTTCTCTTGCATCTGTCATCACTGGCTCTTCTATCAAAACTGCTTGTTCTAATGCCTGAACTTTATTTAGAAAGCAGTTTCATTTGTATAGCTTGTATATTTGGCCTTTTCATTCTACACAGCAACTTTTTTCTAAATTCCCATGTCAGTCCCTTACCACACTGACAGTGTTCAGACATCATCTGAAGAGCTAAGGATGTTTAGAAGATACTGTATCAATTTGGTGATTCTAAAGTTTGCTGCTATCTATATGTTTTCACAGCCGTTATATTCAACAAAAAGGATACTTTTTTTCCCATTTGTAATATCAGTGACTTTCGGAAGCTTTCACTGTTGGTAGTTATCAGTGACTGCATGATACAACTCTACTTTTGTATCCTAAGTAACAAAATCCTCTTTTATAGAGCCAAACACAGTCAGATCCTTATCCTTACATTTATTTCTGGTTTCATGCCCAGTGTCATATCTGCTTTGTAGTGTAAGCATGTGTAATGCACACAGTTGGAAAGCTTTGCCGTACAGTACACACAGACACTTTCAGTTACATGGTTATTACATTAGCTGTATAAAGTACAAAAAGTACTGTAACTAAGCACTTTACTTGTATACTGATTTTGACAAAAGAGAAATACTGCCTGCCCAGCTATCTGGAATTTTGTAAATAATTCTATGTCATCTGTGAATATTGATATAATTCATACAGAAATGTGTGTAAAGGTGTAAAGTACTGAGCTAAAATGTGACCACAGCATGCCCTGCAGGCTTAGAATAGAAGTGTATATAAGCTATTGTAATTGTGTAAATGTATATGTTTAACAGTAGAAACTAGAACACAGACGGTTAACTTGCAAAACTTGAAGAAAATAAGTTGAAATTAAATTGTTTTACGATTGTGCTATAAAAGTTATCTTCAGTTTCAGTCAACAGGAAACAGGATGTCTACACTAGTAGACTCTCTGTGTTGTTTTGCAAGTGTTTTATTGTTTTATGTCTTCTAGTAGTTGCAAAGATCTGAAGGCTATGTATTTTAACAGAGAGATGGTAAATGTGGATAGTTTTTGACACTGGGGGGTTTAGCTTGGGAACTAAAAGTCAGGTGACAAATAGTGATCTCAACCAAGCTAACCCAGTAATAATATTTGATATCAATTTAAGAACTCTCTTAGAGAGAGAGAGAGAGAGAGTGCATTTTGTATTTTGTCTTTGACCTGGAAACATCCAATCATCACCACCTTCTGCACTTATGTGTTGTTATGTAAGTTTTTAGGGCATTGTAACTATTTTAAATTCAGATAGGAATATAGTAAAGTATAGCTTAGCTACTTTCATTATTTATTTGAGACTGTTCTGCAATGTTGTTTTGAATATTTACTGTAATTTTGAACTCTGAAGTTACTGTGTTGATTTACTGTGTATTGTCTTGTTGTTTTATTTATTATTAAATATATTTAAACCTATCTTTGTGGCTGTTATTTGTGAGACATATTTAAGCTCTTAGTGTACTTGCATATCTCTATGGTGACACTGTACAAGCCACTCCTAAATAGCCTTGCTCTTCATTAGACTATCATTCAGATTAATAGTAACATTACACAATAGGGTTTGAACCCTTTGTTAAGGGCCTTAAGTAGCTGATAAAGAGTAGGCTGATGGCAGTCGGAACTACTTCATAGTCTGGGCAGAAAGGGGCATAGCTAATAAACCTGTACCAGCCTTTCCCAGGTGTGTTTTTGTATAGCTATTAAATCTCAAAGTGTGTGTGTGTATGTGTGTGTGTGTGTGTGTGTGTGTGTGTGTGTGTGTGTGTGTGTGTGTGTGTGTGTGTCAGCTACTTGGGCAGGAACACATAGCACTGGTTGGACAGAGAGGGTGCTGGAGGTTTTGGCTTGGCCACACAGCCGAGATCGCAACCCTATAGTTGTACCAGTCGGGAGTCTTATTGGGAATCTGGAGAAAGAGGGAGAAACCAGCCCCAGACTGACTGTGATCTCTGTGTGCTCTTAAGGGAAATTGTACTTTACTGCATGTGTACTTGTCATCCTCCCAGTGTGCAGGTTCCCCACTGTTGCCAGTGGTGAGGACTGAATTTCCTTGATTACTGGGCCAGTGCAGGGGCATCAGACTGATTCAATAATTACCTTTTATTTCATTTGCATGCATTCCATTTCTAATAAACTTGTTTGCATTCATGAAACATATGTAACTAACATCTTCTTTTAGTGATCAGTAACATCTGTTTATATGCATTTTACTGACATAATAATTAAAATTTTTAACAGAGTTCCTTTAACAATATGCGAATTGTTTTCAGAATATATGTTTGTGAGGTTCCTACCTTTGTATTAGATACAAAGAATCATCCCAGTAACTCAGGGGAAATGTTTCTGCCTCCTAGCTGTAGGTAAGGTGCTCAGTCCTGTCTTTCTGTCATTATGTGGAGTATGTAGATACTCCCCATGTCTGCATGGGTTTTGTCTTGGAACTCTGGATGTTCTTCGTGTTTCACTGTTGCAGTCATTACGTTTGGGTAATCTGCTGGCAGGTTGCCCTCAGTCGGCCTGAATAACAAAGTCTTGGGTCTTGCGTCGGTTGCTATCTCCTCTTCCATAGGTTGTTAGGAGTATAAAACATGCAGCCGACGCCATTTTATTCAGTCTTTCTTGCCGCGTGGTGCCCAAAGCAGAAGCAGTTCGCAAGTGCCGGTCGGCCGACTCCTGAAATTTTCGCAGTCGAGTTTCAGAACCGAAGTCTTCAACTAAAGCTAAGTACCCCGTTGGGGAAACTTTTTCTTGCTCCTTACCGATGTCAGTAAAATTTAATAATTGCATTACTTGTGGGAAGCAAATACCTCATAAGGATTTTCATTTGTACAGTATTCCTTGCCTAGGCCCAGATCATAACGTGCCTTGCTGTCGGTTTTGTGCTAGATTTAACCAACACACTATTAAGCGTCAGTATATTTTTGCTTCAAAATATTTTGGATCCAGATTTAATTACCCTGCAATGTCGTCGGTTAGCAATCCAACTACCGGAGTTCACAAAAAACGCAAAGAAAAAGACAGAGACAGACCGTCGAGGTCCAAAAACAATGACAAAGCTTCTCCTAAGCCAGTCGCCGGTACTCAGTGAGGCGCTTTTGCAGCCCCTGATACCCGCTACTTTTGAGTTGCGGGCCTCTACAGAGACCCATGAGGAGTACGGTATTCCGCGTGATTCTCAGATTATTGAACCCACGGATGTCTCTCCCTTGGATGGTTCCGGAGCCGCTGAGCAGGCACTGGCTTCTGAGGGTGTTTTCAGGCCTCAACATTTTTATATAAAACCAACGCCAGCTTCAAAAACAAGATCAAAAACATCTTCTAAGTCTATAAAACCAATGCATGAGCCATGTGCTCAGGCCCCTATGCCTAAAAAACAGATGATCAAAATGGCTGAGGACTTAATTACCTTGATCAGGGGTTTCCAACCCCCACCTGCTAAGAGGCCTAGGCAAGACACTGATTATGAATCTTCAGATCAGGTTTCCATTTCTTCTGATTCCTCTTCTGATCAGGAATTTTCTATTCCACCCTATGAATATTCAGATGCAGAAGAAGCCATCCCATCTGCATCTCCTCCTGACGATTATTCTTTTGGAGAAACCTTGTATACTTTAAGGGAACATTTTCATTGGGAGAGTCAGGATTTCTCTGAATCAAAAAGAGGCTTAGGGATTTCCTTCTTCTTCCTCAGCACAGGCCTTTGGCTATACCTCCTGTATTAGACATTGTTGATGATGTGTTTTCGGAATCAAGCATGGCTCCTGATTCCCTACCTCCAGCTCCTAGTGAGCCAGACAGATATTATAGGGTTCCTGACTCCCACAAATTTCTATTCAAAAATCCTGCTGATGATCCTGAGACTGTCTCACAGGGTCCCAAAGGTGTAAAAGCATCTACAGTCAAAAATCCTACCCCCTCTGATAGAGATTCCAGGGCGCTGGATAGATGGGGAAAGAAGGTTTATATGTCTGCAACCTTGCAATCAGGGCCTTAAACTGCCAGTTTCATATGCTTAAATATCAACAGCATGTTATAGGTTTATTGAAACAGAAAATTATGTTGATTTCTGATTGTGTGGAAAATAAAGAATTACAGGAATTATTGCATGCAGCAGAACAGGTTAGAAAGCATACTTTGCAATGTGGTTTTGATTCCTTGGAGGCCTCTTGCAGGGCCGCAGATGTCCTTCATGGATGCATCTGCAGTCATAACAAATGGGTTGTCCTGTCGTCAGGCAGCCCTTCGGTCGGCCGGATTCCAAAGTCTGGGTCCGGCTTCGGCTGATGTCGCACTCCACCCGACGTCATCTCTGCTGGTCTTCGGGTATAAAGGCATCAGCCGACGCCATTTTCCTCAGTCTTTCTTGCCGCGTGGCGCCCGAAGCAGAAGCTGTTCGCAAGTGCCGGTCGGTCAGATCCAGAGATTACTACTACCGAATACTACTTAGAAGACTTCTAAAAAGCTAAGTACCCCGTTGGGGACTCTTTCTTGCCTCAGCCGATGTCAGAAAAAGTCAATAACTGTTTAACTTGTGGGAAACAAATACCTCATAAAGATTTCCACTCTTACTGTTTGCCTTGCTTAGGCCCAGACCACGACGTAGCAGCCTGTTCGGCCTGTGCTTCCTTCAACCGACGAACGCTTAGGCGTCGATCGGAGTTTGCTGAACAGTTTTTGAGCTCAGTTTTTGCGTACATTATGCCGTCGGATCCTCCGACTACCCAAATTGTTAAAAAACGCAAAGAAAAAGACCGACACTCGCGGTCCGCGGTTTCGGCCGAAACCACGGTTAAGCAAGCCGCGAGTGTCTCGGTTTCGGCCGAAACCGAGAAAACTGGTCAATCTTCAGCCGAATCCTTGACTACTACTGAGGCCCCTGCTACCTTACCTGAGTCAGCCTCAGAAATTTTGCCTACAACTGTGGTTCCTTGTGATTTATCAGACACCATTCCTTTGGATGTCTCTACCCCAGCACGTGGTGCTGCTAGGCCTCCTGCAGCCATGTCTATTAAGGCCTTTACCAGGGCTAAAGCAGCTAAATCTGCTAAATCAGGGCCTGTTAAACCCCCCTCACTCAGGCCCACTTCTAGTTCACAAATGCTTACTCTGGCAGAAGATTTAATATCCTTAATTAGGGGATCCCAATCTCACCCAGATAGGGCCTCTCAGCCCCCAGAAAAAAGACCTAGAGCAGAGCCCCCCGAGCCTGTGTCCTCTGATGATTCTGCGGATGACTCAGACATTACAGACCAGCCAGAGGCTCCTTTTTCCAATTATGAAGATTCCGATGCTGAAGAATCCATTCCAGCTGCCTCTCCACCAGAGGAATTCTCCTTTGGGGAAACCTTACATGCCATGAGAGAACAATTCCAATGGCAGGGACAAGATTTCTCAGATTCAAGAAAAAGGCTTAGGACCTTTCTGCACTTACCACAACATAGGCCCTTAGCTATACCTCCTGTGCTGCCTGTTGTGGACGATGCATTTAATGATGTCTGCACTGCACCTGATTCTTTACCTCCAGCCCCTGCCAAACCAGATAGATTTTACAGGGTGCCAGACACTCATCACCACCTATACAAGGCCCCACTTGCAGACCCCGAAACTATATCCCAGGGGCATAAGGCAGTAGCCTCGACCACAGCAAAAAACCCTATTCCCTCTGAAAGGGAATCCAGGTCCTTAGAGAGATGGGGGAAAAAGTCTACACCTCTGCTACTCTCTCAGCTAGAGCTTTAAACTGTCAGTTTCACATGATCCAATACCAAGAGTTTATGCTTGATCAGTTAATTAAAAAGCTGTCCTCTGATGAATCTTTAGATAAGAAATATGTATTAGAAATGGTGAATAACATTCAACAGGTTAGTAACCATTCCTTAAAATGTGGCTATGATGCACTGGAGGCTTCATTTAGATCAGCCATGACTGGCACAGTAATAAGAAGGCATGCATGGTTGAAAGAACAGGTCTTACCGGATCATGTTAAAGCAAAGTTATTAGATGCTCCTATGGATAAGGCCAGTCTATTTGGGGAACCTGCCCAGCCGGTAATGAAGAAAATGGAAGAGAAGGCAAAATCTGTACAAACAGTTAAAGATTTCTTACAGGTTCAGCCACCAAGGTTTAGCAGGAACTGGCCTGCCAAAAATTGGTCCTTTCCTGACACCACAAGATCCCAAAGGGGCAGGAATAGACGCTCTAGGGGCAGAAATCAATCCAGAGGAGGTGCCTACAGAGGACGACAGTGGCAAGGCAATAACCGAGGCACAGATACAACCACTGCCACTGCAACAGGACAATCACAGTGACTTGGCTCTGACTCCGCCTACCAGGGAGCAAATAGCAGCACCATTAGGCGGAAAGTTAGCCTTATTCTCGAAAAATTGGCACTATATCACAAAAGACAAGTGGATTTTACAAACCATAGACCAAGGCTACCGGTTCCACTTCCACACCTTACCAATAAAAAGAGGAATGCCAAACCTGCCTCCAAATCAAAAAATAGAAGCTCTGCAGCATATAGCGGAATTAACAAAGATGAGAGCTGTGGAAAGAGTACCAATAACAGAACAGGGTAAAGGATTCTACTCCAGACTCTTCCTAGTGCCAAGAAAAGAGAAAAACTGGAGACCTATTCTCGACCTGTCCATCTTAAACACATACATCATTGTCCCAAAATTCAAAATGCTGACCCTACAGCAACTTCTTCCCATGCTGGGCAAGGAGTGTTGGCTGGTAACTCTAGATCTCAAGGAGGCATACCTGCACGTCCCCATTCGACCAAATTGCAGAAGATACCTCAGATTTCTTGCAGGATCAGAGCATTATCAATTCTCAGCATTGCCCTTTGGCTTATCTACTGCCAGAGTATTCACAAAATGCCTGGCATCAGTAATCGCTCACTGCAGAGTACAGGGAATCCAAATTTATCCATACCTGGACGACTGCCTGTTACAAGCGGACAACAAAAGCAAGCTGACAACAGATTTACAAAGGGTCATTTACTTGCTACAAGCCCTGGGATACACAGTCAATTTACAAAAGTCAAGGCTGATACCATCCCAAACAAGAACTTTCTTGGGCGCGGAATTGGACACAGTAAAGCAAATGGCATTCCTAACTGCAGAAAAACAAAAAGAGCTCCCTCTTTACTTCTTAGCATTAACAAAGCAGAACAAACTAACAGCAAGAAAAGTTCTGCAGGCCTTGGGCTTCATGGCATCATGCATAATCTTGGTCCCATATGCCAGACTGCATATGAGAAAGTTACAGTGGTACCTAAAGAATTTATGGTCTCAACACAGGCACAGCTTAGAAACAGAAATACCACTAATCCCATGCCTAAAACAGGAGTTCCTATGGTGGGCTCAAGCATGCCAGTCAAACCCAGGCTTACCCTTCCACAACTTTCGAGCAAGCCAAACCATCACAACGGACGCCTCAGACCTAGGATGGGGGGCGCACATGCTGGACAAATGCGTACAAGGACTGTGGACTCAGGACCAGCTGCACCTACACATAAACCAAAAAGAAATGCTGGCAGTAAAACTGGCAATCCAAAAATTCAGACCATTCCTCAAAGAAGGCCATCTGATGATAAGGACAGACAACACCACAGTCATGTGGTACATCAACAAACAGGGAGGCACTCATTCATACCCCCTATGCAGAATGACTTTGGACCTTTGGAATCTGGCTCTCAGCTACAACATCCAGTTACAGGCAATATTTGTACCGGGAAAGGAGAACACCCTAGCAGACATTTTAAGCAGAACCACCTCGGATGCCCACGAATGGATGCTACACCCGGACATCTTCAAGGCCATCACAAAGAAATGGGGAATGCCACAAATAGATCTATTCGCTTCCCCACGCAATCACCAGCTCAAAAAATTCTGCACAAGGACATACCACCCACTTGCATGGAAGGTGGACTCTCTATCCTTCAGCTGGAAAGGCCTGATAGCATATGCATTTCCACCTCTTCCCTTGATGCACAAGGTACTACTGAAAATCAAAGAGGAACGTCCAAGGATAATTTTGATAGCTCCGAACTGGCCAAGACAACACTGGTACCCATTGCTAAGGAGCATGTCTCGGGAGAAAATGTGATCAGTACCCCTGATGCCTCTGATGTTAACTCAGAACAACTACAACATCATACATCCAAACCTAAAAACCTTGCAACTGATTGCCTGGAACATCACATAGCAGCAACTAACCCAGACCTTTCCCAAAGGGTCAAAGACATTATCCTTGAAGCCCGCAGACCTTCAACAAGAAGGAACTATGCAGGAAAATGGAAAAGGTTCGTCATTTGGAGTACTGAAAGAGGAAAAGATGTGTTGAACATAGATATTGCTAACATTCTGGAGTACTTGGCAGAGCTCCTACATACAGGCCTGTCCTATTCCTCCATCAAGATACATGCTATTTCAGCAGAATACAGCTTTGATCCTCCTGTCTTTTCACATCCTCTACTCAGGCAGTTCCTCAGAGGGATCAAGAATGTAAAACCTCCTAGGAAACCACCATTACCAGCATGGGACTTGAACTTTGTACTAGAAAAGTTGACACTCCCTCCGTTTGAACCTGCAGCAACAGCAGATCTACAACACCTGTCATGGAAAACTGCTTTCCTACTGGCTATTACTTCAGCAAGGAGGGTTTCGGAACTACAGGCCTTAATGGCAGTTCAACCCTTCCTAATCTTCCATCAAGATAGGGTGTCCATGAGAACCAACCCTACATTTATGCCTAAGGTGGTATCCAGAGTGTCTTTAAACCAGGCAATCCACCTACCTACCTTCTTTCCCAATCCACAAAACAGAGGTGAAAGAATGCTGCATACCTTGGATGTACATAGACAGTTACGCTACTACCTGGACAGAACCAAAAGTAACAGAAAAACTGACCAGCTTTTTGTAGCCTATGCAACAGGAAAGGAAGGAAAATCAATTTCCAAACAGACAATCTCCAAATGAATAGGAAATTGCATAAGATTCTGTTACTCCTACCATGGAAAACCAATTCCACAGAACATAAGACCTCATTCTACAAGGGCTACAGCCACTACCACAGCTTTCTTACGAGGAGTGGCAACCAAGGACATTATTGAGGCAGCTACTTGGACCTCCGTGCATACATTTGCCAAGCATTATAATTTACCTCTATATTCTAGATCCCGAGCAGGGTTTGCCACTGCTGTGCTGCAAGGGATCCTAACTACACCATAATTTTTATTCCTCCTCCCCTAGTTTTGGCTATGGTATTCTACCCATTTGTTATGACTGCAGATGCATCCATGAAGGACATAGTACAGTTTTGTACCTACCATAAATGTAGATGTCCGAACTGGATAGCATCTGCAGTCAGATTACCCTCCTTCCCTCTGTGGTACTCCTAGGGTATTTACCCTCCTAATAGCTAGCTGGGGGGGGAGTCTCTTATGGTGTATTTGTTTGTATATATGTACATACATGCTTATTTTTTGTGTTTGCCTTATACTATTTTGGAAACATTGGCATTTATCCAAAATTTAGCTTTCCAAGAGGGCAATTGGCATCTGGGGCAAGAAACACTGAGGAAAATGGCGTTGGCTGATGCCTTTATACCCAAAGACCAGCAGAGATGATGTCGGGTGGAGTGCGACATCAGCCGAAGCCGGACCCAGACTTTGGAATCCGGCCGACCGAAGGGCTGCCTGACGACAGGACAACCCATTTGTTATGACTGCAGATGCTATCCAGTTCGGACATCTACATTTATGGTAGGTACAAAACTGTACTTTACTGGATCTGTGATTAGAAGGCATGCCTGACTCAAGGAGCAAAATCTGCCTGATCATGTTAAAGCTAAATTGTTGGATGCCCCTTTACAGCATGATACTCTGTTTGGTAATAAGGCAGAAGAGGTTTTAAAGAAAATGGAAGACAAAGCTAAATCTATCCAAAATGTAAAATATTTCTTAAAAGTGCAGCCACCCAGGTTCAGTAGGCACTGGCCTACTAACAATTCGTCCTTTCCTGTGTCCAACAGAGCCTCTTAAGGCAAATCCAGGTGCTCTAAAGGCTCTAGATACCAATAACAGGGTTTTTACAGGTCAAAGCAATGGGGTGCCTCCACCTTCAAATCTGGAGGAAACAAAGCACAACCCTACAGTAAGCAGTCTCAATGACTTCCCTCTAGCTTCACCAAGCAGTTATCTTTTGGCAGCCCCCTTGGGGGGGAAATTAGCACTTCATGTTCAAAATTGGCAGTTAATTACCCAGGACAAGTGGGTATTAAACATAGTATCCCAGGGGTACAGATTTCATTTCCATACTTTGCCAATTCCAAACGGTTGGCCAGATCTGCCACAAAATCAATGGGCAGAGGCTCAGAAACAAGTTACATCCCTCATGGATATGGGGGTGATTCAACCAGTACCAGAACAGGAAAAAAGACAAGGTTTTTATTCAAGACTGTTCCTGGTACCCAGAAAAGACAATGCCTGGCGTCCAGCACTGGACATATCGATTTTGAACACGTTCCTGGACATTCCAAAATTGAGAATGCTGACTTTACAACAGCTACTGCCAATGCTGGGCAGGAACGCTTGGTTAGTGACTGTAGACTTAAAAGAGGCATACCTGCATATCCCAATAAGGGAATTGTGCAGAAGATACCACCGCTTCAATGCAGGTTTTTTTGCATTACCAATTCTCTGCACTGCCCTTTGGCTTATCTACTGCGCCCAGGGTCTTTACAAAGTGCCTGGCACCAGTAATAGCATTCTGCAGAAAAAAAAGCATACAAATTTATCTTTACCTGGACGACTGTCTCATTCAAGCAGAGAACAAGGACATTCTTTTTCAACATCTGGCATTTGTAAAAAGGCTTCTAACATGCCTAGGGTACACAATAAACGAAAAGAAATCACAACTGGTACCCTCTCAAATAATTACATTCCTGGGTGCAAGCTTGAATACAACTGCCAGATGGCTTACCTTATGCCAGAAAAACAAAGGCAACTGACAACATATTTCAAACAGATGGCAACAAAAACCCAAGACAAATTCTGCAGGCATTGGGGTTCATGGCATCCTGCATTCTACTAATTCCATATGCAAGACTGCATATGAGGAAACTTCAATGGTACCTAAAACGTTTATGGAGTCAACATTGTCACAGTCTGGAAACAATGATTCCTCTCATTCCCTGCCTACAACAGGAGTTTCTTTGGTGGGCAGAGACATGTCACCAAAACAAGGGACTGTCATTCACTCTACCCCCTGTCACTCAAACCCTAACTACAGATGCATCAGACTATGCTTGGGGGGCCCACCTGGCAGGGAGATGCATTCAGGGCATATGGAACCCAAAACAAATGCATCTGCATATCAACTAGAAAGAGATGCTAGCTGTTCAGAATGCTCTGACAGCCTTCAAGGACTTACTTCATCCAGGACAACTATTGATAAAGATGGCCAACACCATGGTTATGTGGTACATAAACAAGCAGGGGGGTACACATTCCTACCCCCTTTGCAGACTAGCCATGGCATTGTGGAACACAGCCTTGACTTACTAAGTACATCTTCAAGCTCAATTCCTGCGAGGAAAACAAAATACTCTGGCAGACGACCTAAGCATAAATCTTATGGACCAGCACGAGTGGAAACTGGATCCACAAATCTTCAGCATGGCAACACAGAAATGGGGGAGCTCAGACATAGATCTATTTGCCACTCCCCAAAATTATCAACTGGACAAATTCTGCACAAGGACTTTTCACAGAAAGTGGATGCCCTATCCTTCAGTTGGAAAAACCTATCAGTCTATCAGTCTATGCCTTTTCCCCCTCTGCCTCTTCTCTCCAAGGTCTTACTAAAGGTCAGACAGGAAAAAACAAAAATGATTCTAATTGCTCCAGACTGACCTCGCCAGCACTGGTACCCAATTCTAAGGAATATGTCTCAACTCCCTCCTTGGTACTTGCCTCAAATACCTCATCTACTGTCTCAGCAGAACAATCAAATTCTGCACACTCAGCTCCAAACTCTGAACCTTGCAGCATGGCTGATCATTTAATTATTCAAACAATACCTCTCAGTAAATCTGTGATGGATGTCATTTTGGAAGCCAGAAGGTCTAGTACTAGAAAATCTTATGCTGATAAATGGAAGAGATGAAAGGACACAGCAAAACCAAATATCCCTCAGATTTTACAATACTTGACTAAGATGCTTGACAAGGGCCTATCTTTTTCTTCAATAAAAATCCATGCCTCTGCCGTCTCGGTTCATTACAACATGGAGCCTCCCATCTTTTCTCATCCTCTGCTAAAACAGTATCATAAGAGTCGCCAAAAATGTAAGGCCTCCCAGAAGATCACCAACTCCTGCATGGGACCTCAATTTTGTGCTGGAAAACTCACCCTGCCACCTTTTGAACCAGTAGCTACTGTGGATATAACATTTTTATCTTGGAAAACAGCTTTCCTTTTGGCAATCACTTCAGCAAGAAGGGTTTCAGAACTACAGGCTCTCATGGCTGTGGAGCCTTTTATTACATTTTACCTGGACAGGGTGTCCCTCAGGACCAATCCCTCCTTAATGCCTAAGGTGGTATCCAGTGTGGCTCTTAACCAAACTATTCACCTGCCAGCATTTTACCCAAATCTGCAGAACAAGGGGGAGTGGATTCTGCATTAATTGGACATACACAGACAACTAAGATTCTACTTAAACAGGACCAAATCTCTAAGAAAGTCTGAGCAACTACTGGTGGCATTTGCTTCAGGATCAGAGGGGAAGGCTATATCAAATCAGACTATTTCTACATGGATAAGCCACTGCATTCGTTTCTGCTACTTGCACCATGGTAAACCTGTGCCCAAGGGAATCAGGTCACATTCCACCAGGGCTGCCTGTACCTCAGCAGCCTTTCTCAGATGAGTTCCAACCAAAGACATTCTAGAAGCTGCTACTTGGAGCTCTGTTCATACCTTCACAAAGCATTATCATTTGTCTCTCTTCTCCAAATCCAGGGCAGGCTTTGCCACTGCAGTTCTGCAGGGCCTTATAGCCGCTCCTAATGCTATTTAGTTCCATCCTCCCATCCATAGCTTTAGGATTCTACCCAAATGTGATGACTGCAACAGTGAAACATGGAGAACTTAGTACAGTTGTGTACACTTACCATAAATGTAGATGTTCGAGTGTATTCACTGTTGCAGTCCGGGTTACCCACCCACTATCCCCCTTTTCTATAATTTCTCTTTCCTTCACTTTATTCTAAAGCCTTTGTGTGCATTTATATATACTGCTGTTTATATATATATATATATATATATATATATATATATATATATATATATATATATTTGCTCCCCATTTGGGGGGCACCTGACATCTGAGGCAAGAAAAACTGAATAAAATGGCATCAGCTGCATGTTTTATACCCCTGATGACCTGACATCATGGAAAAGGAGACAGCAACCGACGCAGGACCCAAGATTTTGTTATTCAGGCCGACTGAGGGCAACCTGCCAGCAGTTTACCCAAATGTAATGACTGCAACAGTGAATACACTCGAACATCTACATTTATGGTACGTGTACACAACTGTACTTTTCCTCCCACTTCCCAAAACTATGTTTTGTGACTAACTTAACTAATTTGTCCATGTGTTATACCTCCAAGTTCAAACCACAACTGGAACCACTGAAAAAACCTTCACAGCAACTGGTAAAATCCAAAAAGCTTTATTGTACCACACACCGGTTGAACGCTTTCTTCCCTACTGAAGGGTCTTCATCAGAACAGTTTCAGTTTTACAACCCAGCCCTTTTATGTAAAGAAGCACCCAATTAACCAATTAATTATACTAAACACTTACATAAAAAAACTAACTACAGAGACATAAAAAACAGATGCATATAACAATTATGCGTATACAGCAGTTCAAAACATTACATGGCAATTACATATCAGATAAATTAACGTTCACTATAAAAACTTTAAAAATATTCACTCAAATGTCTAAAACTGTTAATCTAAAATATTTTTTAACTTCAAAAGACATGCAATATTCACATTTTCATGAATACCAGGTGTCTGGGTGGCATTCAGCCTTAACTGCCACCTTGACTCACATATATCTAACTGTACATCCAGTATTCTACCCTGAGGGTCCTTAACCAACTGTTGCAGTACAGAAAACTTAAAAATGTGGTCCTTATTCTCAGATATATGCCTACTCAAGGCGTTAGTCATTTTGTTGATGTTCATCGTGCATACAGCTGCAGTCATAACAGATGGAGTTCTCCTGCCGTCAGGCGGGTCCTCGGTCGGCCGAATTCCAAAGTCTAGGTCCGGTGTCGGTTGTTTCTCAGATATATGCCTACTCAAGGCGTTAGTCATTTTGTTGTTTCTTATATCCAATAAATGTTCCTTAAACCTGTCCTTAAATTGTCTACAGGTTTTGCCCACATAAAAAGCAGAGCATGACTGGCATCTAGCCAAATATACCACATTCTTACTGCAACAGTTAAAGTGTCCTGCAATGTGTATATACAGTCCATTTAGTGTCAAATACTCTGGGGTCATTAAAGCTAAGTACCCCATTGGGGAAACTTTTTTCTTGCTCCAGACCGATGTCAGAAAAAATTAACAATTGTATTTCTTGTGGGAAGCAAAGACCTCATAAGGATTTTCACTCTTACTGTATTCCTTGCCTAGGCCCTGATCACAACATTGCTAGCTGTTGGTTTTGTGCTAGATTTAACCAACGCACAATTAAGCGTTGGTATGATTTTGCATTTCATTACTTTGGACGGAGATTTAATTATATAATGCCGTCGGACCAGCCGACAACCGGAGTTTACAAAAAAAGCAAGGACAAGGATAAGGATAGGCATCCGAGGTCCAAAACCGATGACGAGGCCTCTGCTAGGCCAGTCACTGGTTCGCCGGTTCTCAGTGAGGCACTTTCGCAGCCCCTGGTGCCCGCTACCTCAGAACCACAGGCCACTTCCAACTCCCACGTGGAGCCGACTGGGCCTCTGGATACTCAAGGTATTGGACACTCGGAAATCATTCCCTCAGATGGGCCTGGAGCCACTGAGCAGGCATCGGCTTCTGAGGGTGTCTTCAGACCTACATAACTATATATTAAGCCATCTTCAGCTTCAAAGACAAAGACTAAAGCAGCTCTAAAGACAAAGAAACAAGTACAGCATTCTCCAACTCAGACTTCCATGCCTAAAAAACAGATGCTCAAAATGGCCGAAGACCTAATTACTTTGATCAGGGGCTCCCATCCCCCTCCTGATAAGAGGCCTAGGCAAGAGACAGAATATGATTCTTCTGATCAGGTTTCTATTTCCTCTGATACCTCTTCTGAACAGGATTACTCCATGCTTCCTATGAGGATTCTGATGCTGAAGAATCCATTCCTTCAGCCTCTCCTCCTGAGGATTATTCTTTTGGGGAAACCCTGCATACCATAAGGGAGCATTTCCACTGGGAGAGCCAAGATTATTCTGAGTCTAAGAAAAGGCTCAGAGACTTTCTGCTACTTCCTCAGCATAGACCCCTTGCTGTTCCACCTGTTCTAGACATTGTAGATGATGTATTTTCAGAGTCCAGCCTGTCCCCTGACTCTTTACCCCCTGCACCTGCTAAGCCAGACAGATACTACAGGGTCCCGGATTCTCATAAATTCCTATATAAAAACCCCGCTGCTGACCCAGAAACTATATCTCAGGGTCCCAAAGGGGTTAAAGCTTCCACTGCAAAAAACCCTGTCCCCTCTGATAGGGATCCTAGGGCTCTAGACAGATGGGGGAAAAAAGTCTACACTTCTGCTACCCTGGCTGTAAGGGCTTTAAATTGTCAGTTTCACATGCTTAAATAGCAATATTTAATGTCACTACTTAAACAAAAATTGTTGACAAATACTGAATGTTCAGAGAACAAGGAATTGCAGGATTTATTGCATGCAGCTGAACAAGTGGGAAAGCATACTTTACAATGTGGTTATGATTCACTGGAGGCCTCTTGTAGGGCCGCTGTTACAGGTTCTGTTATTAGAAGGCATGCTTGGTTAAAGGAACAGAATCTGCCTGATCATGTTAAAGCAAAATTATTAGATGCACCATTACAGCATGATACTTTGTTTTGTACTAAAGCAGAAGAAGTGTTGAAAAACATGGAGGATAAAGCAAAATCCATGCAGACAGTCAAGGATTTCTTACAGGTACAGCCACCCTGGTTTAGCAGGAACTGGCCTTCTAAAAACTGGTCCTTTCCAGTGTCAGACAGACCACAAAGAGGCAGATGCAGGCATCCCAGAGGCAGATCTCAGCCCCAAGGCTCATACAGGCCTAAACAATGGGGTGCTCCTACCTCCAAAAGCGGAGAAGACAAATCACAGCCTTACAGGAAACAGTCCCAATGACATTTCTCTACCAGAACCAAACGCTTTTCTTTTGGCAGCCCCCTTAGGGGGAAAACTAGCACTTTTTTCATCAAATTGGCAAATGGTTACCCAAGACAAATGGGTCCTGAACATAGTGACCCAAGGCTACAGGCTCCATTTTCACACTCTACCAAGGTCAAAATGTATGCCAGACCTGCCACACAATCAATGGGCAGAGGCACAAAAACAAATTACAGCCCTCATGGACATGAGGGCCATTCAGCAAGTACCACAACAAGAGCAGGGGCAAGGATTTTACTCCAGACTTTTCCTAGTACCCAGAAAGGACAAAACCTGGAGACCAATACTGGACCTGTCTATACTAAATACGTTTCTGGAAGTTCCAAAATTCAAGATGTTGACTCTACAGCAGCTACTGCCCATGCTGGGCAAGAAGGCTTGGCTCGTAACTTTGGAAATAAAAGAGGCATGTCCCAATCAGACAATCTTGCAGAAGATACCTCAGATTCATAGCTGGCTCAATGAATTACCAATTCTCTGCACTGCCCTTTGGCTTATCTACTGCGCGCAGGGTCTTCACAAAATGCCTGGCACCAGTAATTGCGTTTTGCAGACAAAAAGGAATTCAAATATATCCCTACTTGGACGACTGCCTAATTCAAGCAAAGAACAAAGACATTCTTCTAAAACATCTGGCATTTGTAAAAAGATTATTAACTGGCCTAGGGTACACAGTAAACGAAAAAAAATCTAAACTAGTGCCCTCTCAAGAGTTAATATTCCTGGGTGCAAGCTTGAATACAACTGCCCAGATGGCTTATCTCACGCCAGACAAACAAAGGCAACTGACTACTTACTTCAAGAAATTGGCAACAAAGACCCACTTATCTGCAAGGAAAATCCTGCAGGCCTTGGGTTTCATGGCATCCTGTATTCTACTAATTCCATATGCCAGACTGCATATGAGGAAACTACAATGGTATCTAAAAAGTGCTTGGACTCAGCATTGCCACAGCCTGGAGACAGTAATTGCACTCATTCCCTGCCTGCAACAGGAGTTTCGATGGTGGGCAGAAGCCTGTCACCACAACAAGGGTCTGCTATTCAGTTTACCCACAGCCAGACAGACACTGACAATGGATACATCAGACTATGCCTGGGGGGCCCATATGGCAGGAAAATGTATTCAGGGCACATGGCCTGCAAACCAGATGCATCTTCACATCAATCAAAAAGAGATGCTAGCTGTTCAAAATGCCCTGACAGCTTTAAAGGACCTGCTTCATCCAGGACAGTTACTACTAAAGACAGACAACACTACGGTCATGTGGTACATAAACAAGCAGGGAGGTACCACACTCCTACCCCCTCTGCAGACAAGCAATGACCTTATGGGACACAGCATTGACCTTTCAAGTTCACCTGCAATCACAATTCCTGCCAGGAAAAACAAATACTCTGGCAGACGAACTAAGCAGAAACCTCATGGATCCCCACGAATGGAAACTGGATCCACAAGTCTTCAGCATGATAATAAGGAAATGGGGATGCCCAGACATAGATCTATTTGCCTCCCCTCACAACTGCCAGTTGCAGAGATTTTGCACAAGGATTTATCACAGGCAAGCATGGAAAGTGGACGCCCTATCCTTCAGCTGGAAAAATCTAACAGTATATGCCTTTCCTCCACTGCCTCTCCTTCCCAGGGTACTCCTAAAGGTCAGACAAGAGAAGCCAAAAGTGATACTGATTGCACCAGACTGGCCACGCCAGCACTGGTACCCAATTCTAAACAGCTTATCTCAAGGTCCAGCATGGATATTGCCTCAAACTCCTCACTTGCTGACCCAACTAAACAATCAGATCCTGCACAGCCAACTCAGGACCTTAAATCTGGTAGCATGGCAGATAATGTAGCCGTTCAGAACACTCCTCTCTCAAAAGCTGTTATGGATGTTATCTTGGAGACCAGGAGGCCTAGTACCAGAAAATCTTATGCAGAAAAATGGAAGAGATTCTGTGCTTGGAACCAGGGACAAGGCATTGACACGTGTTCCAAATATCCCTCAGATTTTACAATACCTAAATGAGATGCTGAACAAAGGCCTTTCCTTCTCATCATTAAGATTCATGCCTCTGCCATTTCAGCCCATTACAATACGAACCACATATCTTTTCTCATCCTTTAATAAGGCAGTACCTCAGAGGGGCCAAAAACATTAGGCCTCCAAGGAGAGCACCAGTTCCAGCCTGGGACCTCAATTATGTTTTGGAAAAGCTCACACTGCCTCCGTTCGAGCCTGCATCAACAGCAGATATAAAATTCTTATCCTGGAAAACAGCTCTACTCCTAGCAATAACCTCTGCAAGGTGAGTTTCGGAATTACAAGCACTCATGGCTGTGGAACCTTTCATCATTTTTCATCCAGACAGGGTTTCTCTGAGGACAAACCCTACATTTATGCCTAAGGTGGTGTCCAGTGTGGCCCTCAACCAAACCATTCACTTGCCTACAAATCCACAGAACAAGGATGAGAAAATTCTGCATTCTTTGGACATACACAGGCAGTTACCCTTCTACTTGGACAGAACTAAAGCTTTCAGAAAGACTGAGCAACTTTTAGTGTCATATGCTGCAGGATCACAAGGAAAGGCTATCTCAAAACAGACTATTTCTAAATGGATAGGCCATTGCATCCATTTCTGCTACTTTCAGCATGGCAAATCAGTGCCTAAGGGCATTAGGCCTCATTCCACCAGAGCAGCAGCCACTTCAGCAGCCTTCCTCAGAGGAGTACCAATCAAAGATATCTTAGAGGCTGCAACTTGGAGTTCAGTGCACACTTTCACAAAGTACTACCACTTACCTCTTTACTCGAAGTCCAGAGCAGGCTTTACCACTGCAGTTCTGCAGGGCCTCACAGCCTCTCCTAATCCTATTTAGCCCAGCCACCCATCCTCAGCTTTGGGATTCAACCCAAGAGTAATGACTGCAACAGTGAAACATGATGAACATAGTACAGTTGTGTACCTACCATAAATGTAGATGTTCGAGTGTATTCACTGTTGCAGTCCAGGTTACCCACCCACCATCCCCCTTATCTTTGCTAGGACTTATCTGCACTTCTCTATCCTATACAACCTATGTGGTGTATTTGCTTGTAGATGAAGGAAATGTTATTTTTGTGCATGCATTTTTATTGGCATACTTTTACAGCCTACCAGTTTGGGGGCACCTGACATCTGGGGCAAGAAAAACTGAAAAAAAATGGCGTCGGCTGCATCTTTTATACCCCTGGCGCACTGATGTGAGGGAAGAGGTGACAACAACTGACGCCGGACCTAGACTTTGGAATTCTGGCTGACTGAGGGTAGCCTGCCAGCAGGATAACCCAAGAGTAATGACTGCAACAGTGAATACACTCGAACATCTACATTTATGGTAGGTACACAACTGTACTAACACCGAGCACAAAGAGCCCACAAGAAGTAGTAAACGTGTAGACTAAATACGTTTATTTGAAGAGCTTTTCGTTGCCAAAATTTCATCGTGTTTATAAAATATAAAACTTACTTATAATAAATATAATGATTATAATGAATATATATATATATGTAATTCAATGCATATAAAAAAATTCATATGAAAACAATACAATACAACCTCAAAACTAAATTACTAATTGTTCATCAAACCCTTTGTGTATGTATATATATATATATATATATATATATATATATATATATATATATATATATATATTCATTATAATCATTATATTTATTATAAGTAAGTTTTATATTTTATAAACACGATGAAATTTTAAAAGTTGATAGATAGGAATTTAGAATTTTAAGCTGTGTTTTTAACTTTAATGTTTCTGTGAAGTTAGCTTAGTTGTGATGTTTTTAATTGATTTAAACATCATGTGATTGAATTAATTATTTAAATTAACTTTGTTTGGATACTTGTGTTTTATTCTGAAGAAGTTGCTACATTTTGGCAACGAAAATCACTTCAAATAAACGTATTTAGTCTACACGTTTACTACTTCTTGTGGGCTCTTTGTGCTCGGTGTTCTTGCTGGTTACCTTTAGAGTTTTTATAGTGTTTATTATACTTCTTAGTTTGTCTGTAAGACCACGATGCTTTGCCACAGATGGCCTGTATCTGTCACCCATGGGCTTCAGGCTTCTGGCAAAGGCTCTTGCCTCCCCCATAGTGCCTTTTTTTAGGCAATGCCATGAGATCAAAACTCAAATTAAATGTCATGCTGCTAAACACTAGGAGTCTAAACATGAAACTGCACTCACTGCAAGCATTCTTAACCTTGGAAGATGCTGACATTTGTGCAGTCACAGAAACCTGGCTCAAAGCCCCAGAGAGCAGCCCAGCCATACCAGGTTATTAATCCTGTCATACATTCCGACCCCAAACTATGGGCAGCAAAGCAAAAGGAGGTGGAGTTGTAATATATATATTAAAGACATACACACCTCCAGGCTGGTCAAACAGTATGATACACAGGAGACACTCCAGGTGCAATTAGCCATTGACAAGACCCTTATTCAAATCATAGCTAGCAACAGGCCCCCAACTTTGACTCAAGAGGCCCACTACACCTATCTGGACCTCTTCAAATCTATTGCAATTCAACTCTTTACCCTGATCCTGCGAGACTTTAACTATCCAACCATAGACTGGAAGAACTAGTCATGCCAAAACACAAATACCCAGAGAATCCTTGATTTTGTTAATGCAAATGCCTTGGACCAGCTGGTTTACACCCCCACAAGAGGCAATATTATCTTGGACTTGGTATTAACCAACATGAGTAACCACTGCAGCATCCCTACAGTGTAATCCTCCCTGGTAAGAACCGATCACAAAGCAGTCACTTTCAAAGTCACCATCTCCCATGACCCCACCCCAGCTAGGGTCAAACAAAAAAACTTCTCCAAACTGGTTTCAACCTCCTGAGGGAAGGTATAAACAGTTTCAAAGCCCCCTCCCCCTCCATTGAAACTGGCACATCAAGGGGAGGTCATGCCTGTTAAATTTGGTTGACTTCTTTGAGACAGTTACCAAAGCCATTGATGAGGGGAAGACAGTGCACACCACCTACCTTGACCTGGCAAAAGGATTCTCTTTCCCACTCATGTATAACAGATAAACTCTCTCAACTAGGCATCAATCCGTATGTTACTAGATGCGTTGCAAACTGGCTCAGTGATAGAACCCACCTAGTCAAAATAGGGGAAGACACCTCAAGCAATAGACCAGTAATGAGTGGTGTACCCCAGGGATCGGTCTTGGGGCCTCTTTTGTTTTGGATATACTTTTCTGAGGTGCAACTCAAAACTAGTGGTCTGTGGCTGACCAAGTTTCCAGATGACTGCAAGCTGGGTGCTGTCATCAAGTCCCCTAGTGATGTGGGCATCCGCCAAGAGGGTCTCACCCAAACAAATGACTGGTGGCAAAAACATAGCCTCAAACTGAATGCAATGCATCATCATCCCCTTTGGGCAGAGTGACGTCCCCACAAATTATCATGTTAATAAAAAAGTCCTAAGCACACAATCAGTCATGAGGGACTTGGGCACCCAGGTTGATAGCAAACTGACTTTTGACCACCATATTGCCTCTGTTGTATGGAAAGTTTTCTACATGGCCCACCTCATTAGTAAGGGTATTTCATCCGGAGACAAGGAGGTCATGACATCCCTGTATATTCTTCCCTTATAAGACCCATTATTGAGTGCAATGCCCGTTTTGGCATGTGCCTCACAAAGCACATGCAGCAGTTGGAGAGACCACAGAGGTTCCTCATCAGGAGAATCCAAGGCCTCAAACAGCTTCCCTACACAGCTAGGCTAAAAGCCCTGTCCCTCTACTCAGTCTCATACAGACTCCTCAGAGATGACCACTGTCTTGCATACAGAGTAGTCTCAGACACTGCTTTGATGGGACTAGTGCATATCTGCAAGTCAAGCTCCACTTGAGTAACCACACGCACAACCTCAACCAGGTCTATGACACCAACAGGACTTGTTGGCGGGAGAGATTTTTGTCCCAGAGACTTCCCCTTTTGTGGAATAGACTCCATCTCCATGTCAAGCAGAGTACCTCATTAACCCTTTTTAAGAGCAACCTGAATAACTGGATGGGGAAGAGAAAATACACCACTAGGATTCCACCTGTGTGTCTGCTGGACAGGGCCATCGGGTGCTGACTTGTTAGAACATGGGCTAAATATTTGGCTAGGCTTGTAAGGTCCTCTGGGCCAATTGCCTAGAAAAGCTCCAATGATCCTGTGATCCTAAGTCTAGCTGAAAGTGGAGTAAATGTGTGGAGCTGGAGTAGTCTGTAGAGTTGGGATCCTAAAAGTAGGTTAGAGCTTTGTTTTATTGGTAGCCATTTGTTTTTTTCTGGGGTGATACAGTGATATCCACAGAGACGTGAGTTTGTAATGAATCAGCATAATGTAATGAATTAACATGGGGACTGACAGAGCTGTAAATCCAGGCCCAGAGGCCTAAAACAGGCCCTCCTGATTCTACTCCCACTTTAGTCTGAACTACCATGCTATTGTCATAGCAAATAAATTAGGCCTTTTATAAATGTTCATCTTCAGACCCATGAGATCAGTAGTTCAGAAGTGGATGCAGGAGGATTCCCCCTGCATAAAAAATCTTAAATGTGTGACAGTGACTTTCTAAACTCATCTATTTCTTGTGTTAGTTCTTTTGTAGTTTCAGGACTTGCATTACTGAGTCTCAAAGTTCTGATAAGGTGCCCTTACCTGTCATCATGTTGATCACCTGTCATTTTGATGCTTTTGTCTAACTGGCTATTGAATGAAGTTTATGTTGTCATTTTTGAGGCATTTTGTTGAATCACACAGTAAATTAAGTGAGTAATTTTTCACACATGCCCTGCCCTAGACACTGGTTAAAATGCACTTTGTGGATCAACAGTGTTTCTTGCTTACACACACTAAAAGTAAAAAAAAACAGTTTGGTTGATAGTTTATTTCAGTTACTTGAAATGTGATATCATTATTTGCGGGTATACGTCACATTTCAAGTCTTTTAGCATTACTTTGGGATATATGTATGTGCAGAATTGTTTGTATTATATTGTACCAGAGCTTTTCTCTTCAGGTCTCCACTGAAAATGGGCTTCTGGCTCAGCTGGACTAACCCAGTTAACAAATGTCAAATAAATAAATGAATATATGTGGATTCCTTTATAGGGATCATGACATATAGTGGTTGAGATTACTTTGCAGACTTTGTTAACAGTAAAGACTCTTTCAATGAAGGACGTGTAAACTAGTTAAGCTTTCTTCATTTCCTTCATATTTCTGCTGTGTTAATCTTGAAATAAATTTCTCAGCAGTTATATTTTTATTCCAGTTATATCATCTATTTTTTTAAATCAGAAAATTAAGATTGTTATAGTATAGTTATAGGTACATCTGAATGTGATGGCATTTTTTTCCCTGCAAAATGGGCCCAGCATTGGCCCCCAGAAATTCTTGCACATTTATGCCACAGTGTCAAACTCAGGGCAGGAGTACAGAGCTTCAACAGATAGCTCTGTCACTATAGCTGTCAGATGGACAAGTGTGTGAAATGCTCACTTGTATGAACGTCTGTACTGCGCTGCAGAGGGGAAATCCTTTTTTTCTTGAAGTTCTACTATCAACCTCATTGTTGATTATATTAAGTAAAGGGGCACATGGGGGACAAAGCTCCTTGCATAAACTAAATAGAATGGCTTTGCCCTTCATACACACAACACAAAAAACAACAATCCAACACTCATTTGTGAGCTGTGTTTTGTGTTTGAATAGCATTGAAACAGCTGTTTTTTGCACTTGTGCCCAAACCCTAGAATATGTACATTTTTGGTGACCCCAATCCAGTTATGTAGCATTTTGACATGCTAAAAATCCTAGTGTTGATGCTTACTTTGTCATTTACATTAAAACGGAAGTATCACTGCACAAAATATATGACTGGAATTACCATTCCATTGGAATTACCATTTTTTGTAAACTTTTGCTTGCATATGAAAGTAATAAAATGATATTTGTTGTCACCATTTTTGAAAAATCATATTAGTAGATACCATTAGTCTGAAGAAAAAAGTGAATGCCAGACACACTTTATCACAATGAATGTGTTGGACAAAACTATAGGGACGGGTCAGCAGAAAATTAAAGATTATATGCTATGGCACAAAGTTTTATGGCCAGTAGATATAAGAAAAAAATCTGCTGGACCCATTTTGATTGGGAGAAATAAAGATATAAGAAAAACATATTTAGATTTGTGAGCAGAATATAATTATTGTTTACAGAAATTCTAGTTGTTTTACATATTATAATCTTATTTGCATGTCTTTTTTCTTAATTTAATAATAACAAAAATGTAGTGCATGGAGCAAGGTGATTACACTCCGATATTTGGAAAAAGGCAAACCAGTTAAGCATCTTAGTGGCAAGTAACCCAAGCTTAACAAATGTTAAGCATCCCCCTACTGAAGTTTTTAAGGGTGGGTTCCATGCTAGGCAGTAAAATCTGCCTGAACTAACCAGCAAATGACAGTGGCAGAGTAAAAGATGTTTCTAACTGCTGTTTGTACCGGTAACATGTCTCTAACTTCCTGTACAACTTAAAAAGTTGCTAGAATAAGAGGATGTGTTTACATGCATTTTTGGAGCAATATGAACTCTGAAACTCAAATGTATGTCATTATTTAGTGACTTCAGTCCTCAGTGGTTTGCCTGAAAACTACAAATTTAAGGAGGAAGAGACCAAAAATATGAAGCAATAATCTGAACATTCAGTGAAAATCAAGACAGTTGAGAGGTATGATAGGCAAGTGTAAACATAACGGACTGTATTACACTGGCTTTCTGACAGTGCCTCCTAAGTGTTTTATGACTTTGAAAGTTAACAAAACACCTAGCATTTTTTTTCTCTGTAACTAGTAGTACATGGAGCAGGTAAAGCTCCATGCACTGTAAAGCATTACAACCATGTCACCAATCGTAACCTTGAATTATGTGTTCACGACATGGATGCCAAGATTCACCTCGAGAGCAATTTCTTGACATCCATGTTTTGAATGCATTATAAGCAAGTTATGATTGGCGACCAGATCAAAATCCTCCATATTGAAGATATTATTAGAAATTGTTGGATTGCATGCTTTTGGAAATTGACTCTAAAGTTAATAAAGTGTTTTTTTGAAACTATAAAGTGTATCTAGAAAAATTAAAAGTCTTAAATGTCTATTTGCATCATACGTTGTTTGTACAAAAATGTTAGTGAAGCACTTGCAAGTCCATGTAGGTAGGAAACATTTGAATGTTGTAAAGCAGTGCTTGTGAATATATTAATGGCTTTAAGGAATTTGTACACCTGGATAAAAATAACGAAAATTTAAATAATGGATATTTTGATTTTATTAAACAGACTGATATTTTTAATAGTACAGATTAAGCTTGATTGTATCTAGTTAGATCTCATGAAATTTAAGAGACATTAAACATAAAAATGGAAACTATAATTTATGCAAACACTCCTTAAATGAATCTATACTACTATGACTTTGGCTGAGAACCTTCTGGTAACAGGCAAGGTACTTTTAGGGATTATCGAGTTTTTAAAGAGTACAGACCGTGAGACAAATTTCTGGCTTAGCATGAAATATTTCTCCTAAAACTATGCTGAAGTTTAGGAAGCACTAGAAGTTTTAAGAGAGGCCAGCTGTTTTTTACTGAACTAAGTATCTTAATGAACTATGTTTTGTGTAAACATCATTTAAGGAGCTTGATTGTAAGTCTGGGGAAGGACCTGGTTGGATGTAAATGTATGGTTATGTATCTTTCTGCAAATTTTAATAAATCGTTCTGAATATTCCCATTGTTAACAAGTTTATAAAAAAGTCTCTGTAGCCTACCACAAACGTAAATGATGCATGCTGGGAGAGAGGCATATGATAATGATTCATGTGCTCTTCCCCAGAAATTTCTGTAAGTGATTTACACATCTGTGTGATTCAACGAACCACTCATTTGCATAAATCACCAGCGACAGCTGCATTATTTAACATGGCCATAAACTCATGTTCACCTATTACTTTCAATGGATGAGACGGCATTAGAGGTAAGTACAAAGAAGTTTAGCAGACAGGTAGTGTTGGAGGGGGATTTAAGCATGCATGTGTGTGTATGTGCGCACATGCATTTGTCTCTGACTGTGTGGTTAACCATAGCTCCTTGATATCAGATCTCCCGTCAGATGAATCTATGAGTTACTTGTCACTTACAACTTAATGTTTAACCAAAAATAATCCTAAATCAATTAACATGTTAAGACTAAAAGTAAATTAGGTAGCTCAAAAGAGATTTTGAGGATGTGATTATCCTATCGATAGTACACTGACTATGTATTCTCAATCATATTATTTTCTGGCAATGTCCTAATATGTCAGTAGGTAATAATATGCATTAAACTGCATAACTTGTGATCATTGTTTTGAGCTAGAGCACTTAGGTTCATAGGTATGTACTAGGCTAATGGCCCTGGAGCCTTTACAAGCCTAGCCCATAGGATTACCCTGACATTGTGCTACCCGACCTTAATTCCTAGTGCCTCTGTCAAGTTTAGCCACTGGAGTGATCCCCGGGGTGAATTTTCTATTTCCCATCCACTCATTAAGATTTCTCTTGAAGAGGGCCAGTGAGGTGCTCTGCTTGACATGTATGGGAAGTCTATTCCATAGCATGGGCAATCTCTGGGTTATGAATCTGTCCCTCCAGCATGTTCTGTTGATTGTGGTAATGAGGTTGAGGTCTCCGGAGCATGTGGTGTGGAGAGATTGGGATTTCTTTAGATGTAGCATCTCCAACAGAGCTGGGTCAGACATGGCTTTGTAAGTCAAGCAGAGATCTCCTCCAAGTAGGCAATATGAGACAGAGAATAGTTGGGAGTGTTTTTGAGTCTGTCCATATAGGACACATGTTTAAGGCCTAGGATCCTCTTTGTGAGGTACTTTTGTGGCCTCTCTAGTTGTTGCTGGTGTCTAGTGAAGTACATGCCAAATGGGGCATTGTACTCGATGATTGGCCTAGGACGAGTAGAGGGAGACAATGACCTCTTTCTTCCTGGATGCAAAACCCTTAGTAATGAAATGTGCCACATAGAAGGACTTTCTGACCACAGTGGCAACGTGGCGGTCAAAAGAGAGGTTGCTGCCAACCTGTGTTCCCAGATCTCTTATAACACCTTCTGTGTTCAGTGGACTACCATCAATATGGTAATTCAAGGGAACCGGGTTTTTCTCAAGGGGGATGACAACACAATTTTTGGCATTGAGCTTAAGGCCATGGTTCTGACACCAGTCGTTGGTGTCATTGAGGCCTTTCTGTACGATGTCAACATCACTTGGGGAGTTAATAATAGCTCCCAACTTGCAATCATCTGCAAACTTTGTCAGCCAGAGTTTCGTGTTGGCCTGTGGGTTCTATCTGTGAGCCAGTTTGCAACCCACCTAGTGATATAGGGGTTGATGCCTAGCTTAGTGAGTTTTTCTATGATTCCTGAGTGGGGAATGGTATCAAAGGCCTTGGCCAGATCAAGGTAGGCTGTATGAACCACCTAGCCTTCATCCACAGCTCTGGTGACTGACTCAAAGAAGTCGACCAAGTTGAGCAGGCATGATCTACTCTTCACAAAACCAAACTGTGTAGGATCCAGAGTTTGGTGATTCCCTATATCCTTGTTTATTAGGTCCATGATGATGCATTCCATAGTTTTGCATATCAGACTAATTGGTGATAATTCCCACGGTCTGTAGTCGCTCCTCCTTTGTGGAGAGGAATGACTGTAGCAGTGCGCCGTTCGGTAGGGACAAAGCCTGAGGTGAGGCTGTGATTGAACAGGGCACATAGGTGCGGTGCCAGTTCATTTTGCTGGGTTTTTTTTTATTCTGAATCCCATGTTAAAGTTTTAGAAACATTAAATGTATTTGATTTTATGTCCTGAATGCAGCACCTGAATGTGGCAATGAGAATTTTACGGACTTGCAAAAGCTCTGAAATAAAAAAGAGAGTGAGAGAGAAAGATGTGCAAGTGTTCTGACTCCATTGTGATGTAAAAACATCCAGAAAGAATATTGTGAAATAATGATTTCTTTCTTTATTTGTTTATTTTTTGCTGCTGATGTTTGAAAAAGGATTGAGAATCATGACAGGAAAATAGCTATATTTTTCAGTGTTGTAGACGCTAAAACTACTGTTTAATCTCCTGAGTCTTAGGAAACATGATAAAAATGTAGATGGAATAGATAGGCTTGTTAACGTAATTTAAACCTACACTTGTTACTTAGTATAAGAGTTTATATGATACTTTATAAAATCACAGAGAGTCAAGTCTGAGGAACATTTTTGTAATCTATGACTAATCATGAATTTGAGCTGAGAAAGTTGTTTACAATAATTATGGCACCCATTACTATAAATATTGAGAAAATGACTCTGTACAGAATCAATGACTATAATATTCAAAGAAGACTGTTTTCATAAACTAATTTAACAGCTGAAAATGTCTTAATAATTGCTTTAACAGAAGAATTAGCAAAAAATGTAAAACATTGTGAAATGAAATTATTTCATTTTTTTCTGTTACCTAATTGTGTGTTTCACTGAATATAGTGTGCTGTGTGTCTCTCTGCTGTAAGAGGGGATGGTGGTCTTCTCACTTCTTTGTTATCTGATATTTAACTGTTAGCCTAGAGGGCTTACTCTGTACTTTAAGTGCTAGCCACAAAGTTTGAGAATTCATTTTATGCTCAATTTCTGAGAGACTTGGTTGGCTACAATCACCTGCATTAGTAGCTGAAGTTAAGTACAAACTTGCAGTTTTAAAAGTACTGTATTTCATTTTTTCTGTTACCTAATTGTGTGTTTCACTGAATATAGTGTGCTGTGTGTCTCTCTGCAGTTATTTCCCCATCCACCCTCCCTGTTCTTGTTTGGTGTTAGTGTTGTTGGCTCTGGAATTGCCCGTCCCTCCTGTAAGTTTGTATTTGAACACTCCTCCCGAGTCCATCTCATTTGCTCACTTAACTGAGTACAGTGAGATCATATTCTGAGTCTAGTGTTCACTCTACTTAATACAGAGAGAAGATTTGAGAAGGCCAAACCACTTAGGTTCTTCCTTCCTCTCTCTTTGCACTTTACTAACAAAAGAAAATTGTACTTTATTCATCTGCTTTTACTGTATTTGTGTTTCCTCCTACTTTATTTTGCTTTTGCCTCTTCTTAAAAGTACTTAATTTTAATTATTCTTGCATTTATTACTGCTTGGTGGTTCTTTCGGCTTTTCCCGGTTAGGGGTCGCCACAGCGGAACTCCGGTCCGCTAATGATTGGCAGTAGATTTTTACAGTGCCGAGGTGCCAGCTCGATGCCCAACCTTCAACAAAGGCATGCCCATTCAAGCATGTCTTTCGAATGCCACTCGACTGAGGGGAGGACATGCAGACTCCACACAGAAGGCGCTCCAGCTGAGAATCGAATAGGAGAACCTCTTGCTATGAGGCGAGAATGCTACCGCTGCACCACCGCAGTTTATTTATTACTGCTTGGTAGTAGCCTGATTAAATTGTAACTGTTATTCTAAGTCTTTTGGTTTAAGCACTCGGGCTTCATACCAGTTGTTTTACATTAAGAAGGTTTGTGGTCTGCACTGTTGTGGCAGGACAGGTAGCTTACATCCTTCTAATCTGGGAATTGCTGATTGAAGGCTCAATGTATGCTATTCTAAAAGTGTATTAGTTCTGGTTTAAGCACGTGCGCTTCAGGCCAGTTATTCTATATTAAGAAGGTTTGTGGTCTGCACTCTTGTGGGAGGAGAGGCTGGATTCTGTCCTTTTGAGCTGGGAATTTCTGGTCACAGGCTTATTGTGCCTGCTTATTTGAACTGTTTCTTTCTGAAATTGGTGCGCCTTGTTGCTGTAGCATAGACCAGATTCAGGCCTGCTGAATATAGCTTTGTTTGTATAGCTTGAGCACTGATCCAAGCCATCTTTTTTTGGAGAAGGTTCCCCTGCATCCTAGTAGCAGGAGTGTGCAGTTAGAACTTGTCTGATTGAAGACTGCTGGAAGAGGGCTCGGTTTTGAGCTTTTTCTGGTTAATTGGGTAACTTGTTTAAATCAGTTTGTTCGTTTTCTATTGTTTTATATATATTTAAAAAAATGCACTTTATTCAACTGCTTTTACTGTATTTGTGTTTCTTCCTACTTTATTACTAGGGGCATTGACTACAACTCTGATCTGAGATATATAACAATAAGTATCCTTTTCTGTGCATTTAAAGTGTTTTTTTTATTGTATTTGCTTTATTTTCTGAAAAAAAAAATATACTTGTTTCCCACCTGTCTAAGCTAGTATAGTCCAGTTTTCAGGTTAGTGCTGAATTCAGGGCTGTGTTACAAATCTCTTTGTTTGCCCATGCCTTACTTGGATAGAAGGAAGCTTCTCTATTCACCTGTGAGAGAGGGGAGCTTTGAGCAGCCTATCTGTCCCTGAAGGAGTGGTTTCAGCCCAGAAATTAGTAGCTTATTGGCCATTTTGGACTAATTTCTATGTCTTTCATTTCCCTGCTATAAAAAACGCATTTGCCCAGTTTTGCGTGCCAGGCAGTGCTGGTTAGCTAGGGTATAACTATTCCCGGATCCACAAAGTCTCCTCTTCAGTTTTTCCCTTGAAACTAGACAAACTTTCAACTTAAGCACTCAAGCCATTCATTTCTTAGCCTGGCTCTTTCTCAAAACTCATAGCAAGCACTTACAAACCCTAGCACTAGATCCCCCTATACTGTACAGAAGGACAAGGCTCTCTATTCGACCTTACCAGCCATTCAGTAAAACAGTTTATTGTACCTATCCAGGCATGTCCAAAGGCCAGTATCAGGTGTACTCTCCAGTCTAACTGGTGAATTTGGGCATTTTGAGGCAATGTTACAACTGCCTCATGTACACAGACAACCCTCTCCTTCTACCACCAAACACTAATACATGCGAGAGATGCAGTTATACAGCCAAACTGGAGGCTAAGCTCTCTCAACCCAAGACTGGATCAGACAGTCAAGAGGAGAAGGGAAATACTTGCATCACACCACCAGTCTCACATAGACCCATTAAACCAGCACTGGCAAAAAACACACATAAATACATGAAAACATACTTGGAGGCTCTAAATAAAAATCTGCAAAAGCAACAGAGACCTCCAAAGCAGACATCCAAGCAACCTCCACCCCCCAACACAAACCATGAAACACATACTTCACAAAACCAGTGTGCCATGCAATCACAGCCCTTAAGGCAAAATAACATACCCAACATACTAGTAATAGGTGACTCTATAGTCAGGCACACTGACATCCCACTCACTAGGCTGAATAAGGAGAAGGTTACTGTTAGCTGCCTGTCAGGTGCCAGGATCCACCACATAACACAAGCACTCAGGTCACTCCAGAACAAGTACAAATATGTCTGTCATTGTCCATGTTGGTGTGAATGACCTGAGGCGTACCTCCCTGGACTACATGAAAAGAGACATGGAAGAGCTCTCTGATCAGGTAGCCCAGGCTGGTATGATCCTGACCCTGAGTAGCATCTTGCTCTCACCAAAAATAATACTACTGTATAAAGAAAAAATTATTAATTTCAACAATTGGCTAAGTTTCTGGTGTCATTCAAAGGGGATTCAGTGTCTGTCTACCTGGGATGACATGCTCGACAAGCCATGCTGCTTCGCTAGGAACAGCTTGCACCTGTCACCCTTAGGCTTTCGAATACTGGCCAAGGCGCTTGCCACCCCCATAGTGCCCTTTTTAGGCAAGGCTCAAAAGACAAACCCACCACCATAAATAGAACAAGTAACAAAAAACTGAGGGTAATGCTACTCAATGCCAGAAGTCTAAACCTCAAAATGCTCGCACTCGAGGCACTCCTCAATATGGATAAAATTGATATATGTGCAGTAACAGAAACCTGGTTTAAGGCTCCATAGAGCACCCCAGCACTACCAGGCTACAACTCATACCATACATTTCGGCCACAGAACCCGGACCGAAATACAAAAGGTGGGGGCGTATCCATATTCATTAATGATACCCACATCTCCAGGTTAGTGGCACAGCACGATGCTTCAGAGATCATCCACGTGCAACTAACAATGGGCAAAACTGCAATTCAAACTGTAGCTTGCTAGAGATCACCCACCATGTCCCAGGACCCCCATTCCTCATTTCTGGAAACACTGGGAAACATAAAGGTCCTACCAAACACCCTAATATTAGGTGATTTCAATTACCCAAACATTAACTGGGAGAACTACTCAAGTACTAACTCCCTTGCCCAAAAGGTCCTAGAATTTATAAACTCAAATGCCCAGGATCAACTGGTCAACACTCCCACCAGAGGTGACAACATATTGGACCTGGTCATCACCAACATGGCCGACCAGTGTTCCACACTGGAGATCAACCCCTCACTGGTTAGATCTGACCATAAGCAAATCAGTTTGGATATCCATATTCTGCCCCCACACCCAGACAAGGAAACCACTGTGAAAAACTTTTCAAAAGCAAACTTCACAATGTTCTTCGTGTTTCACTGTTGCAGTCATTACATTTGAGTAATCCTGCTGGCAGGTTGCCCTCAGCCGGCCTGAATTCCAAAGTCTTGGGTCCTGCATCGGCTGCTGTCGCCCCTTCCCTGACGTCAGGTCATCAGGGGTATAAAAGAAACAGCCGACACCATTTTCTTCAGTCTTTCTTGCCGCGCGGTGCCCGAAGCAGAAGCAGTTCGTAAGTGCCAGTCGGCCGACTCCTGAGATTTTTTGTATTTGAGTTTCAGATCTGATATCTTCAAAAAAGCTAAGTACCCCGTTGGGGAAACTTTTTTCTTGCTTCAGACCAATGTCAGAAAAAGTTAATAATCGTATTTCTTGTGGAAAGCAAATACCTCATAAGGATTTTCATTCTTACTGTATTCCTTGCCTAGGTCCTGATCACAACGTTACTGGTTGTCGGTTTTGTGATAGATTTAACCAACGCACTATTAAGCGTCAGTATGATTTTGCTTTAAACTTTTTTGGACGCCGGTTTAATTATCCTGAAATGTCATCGCATAGCCATCCGACTACCGGAGTTTACAAAAAATGCAAAGAAAAGGATAGAGAAAAACAACCAAGGCCCAAAACCGACAACGAAGCTTTTCCTAAGCCAGTCGCTGGTTCTCAGTGAGGCGCTTTCGCAGCCCCTGATGCCCGCTACTTTAGAGTCACATGCCACTACCGCCTCCCATGTGGAGTTGCCCATGCCACTGGATACTCAAGGTATTGGCACCTCGGACGCTAATCCCTCAGATGGGTCCGGAGCCGCTGAGCAGGTACCGGCTTCTGAGGGTGTATTTAGACCTAAACATCTTTACATTAAGATGACTTCAGCTTCAAAGGCAAAGACTAAAGCACCTTCTAAAGCAAGGAAACAAACTCAAGAGCCACATGGACAGGCCTCTATGCCCAAAAAACAGATGCTCAAAATGGCCGAAGACTTGATTACTTTGATCAGGGGTTCCCATCCCCCTCCTGATAAGAGGCCTAGGCAAGACACTGACTATGAATCTTCAGATCAGGTTTCTATTTCTTCTGATTCCTCTTCTGATCAGGAATATTCTCTTCCCCCCTATGAGGATTCTGCTGCTGAAGAATCTATACCTTCAGCATCTCCTCCTGAGGACTATTCTTTTGGGGAAACTTTGCATACCATGAGGGAGCATTTCCAGTGGGAGAGCCCAAATTTTTCAGAATCGAAAAAGAGGCTCAGGGATTTTCTTTTACTACGTCAGCACAGGCCTCTAGATGATGTGTTTTTGGAGTCTAGTCTGACCCCTGACTCCTTACTCCCAGCTCCTGTTAAGCCTGACAGATATTACAGGGTTCCTGACTCACACAAATTTCTTTTTAAAAACCCTGCTGCTGACCCAGAAACTATTTCACAGGGTCCAAAGGGAGTTAAGGCTTCCACTGCAAAAAAAACCAACCCCTTCTGACAGAGATTCAAGGGCACTGGATAGATGGGGAAAAAAGGTTTACACGTCTGCAACTTTGGCTATAAGGGCCTTAAACTGTCAATTTCATATTAAGCAACAACAATATTTGAGAAGCATAAAATATAGCAACCAATGTTAATGTTAATGAAATAGGAACTTTTCCCTGCAATAATTGCTCTATTTGTAAATATATAAACATGGAACTAAAGGAAATTAATGGTAAAAAGTTTACTAATAGAGCCAGATATTCCTGCTTAAGTACTGGAGTTATTTATGTCATTTTTTGCTCTTGTAAGAAATATTATATTGGTGAAACGAAAAGGACTTTATCTCATAGAATAAAAGAACATGTTAGAGATGTAAGAAATAAAAAAATGAGCAGCCCTATTTCTGAGCACTTTAATAATGAACATCAGGGTAATATGGATTGTATGAGAGTCTCTGTATTAGAACATGTACCAGTGTATTTTAATAATGTTGATTTTCAAAAAGGTGTGCTAAGACATAAAGAATCACTTCTTATTATGAAGTATAATACCTTGTGTCCGTATGGACTTAACAAAGAGTGTAACTGGCATAGTTTTATTTGATTAGTATAGCTTTAACATTTTGAATTTTATATAATTAATTGTTTAATTACATTTGATCTGTTATATATGTTGTTTAGAGTGAGTCTTGTATTTTTTTACTCTGTAAAGGCTGTGGCCGAGGCACTAGAGAAGTTGAACTGAAGAGTTGAACTGTTCATTAAATTTTATGAAAGTAGAGCTGTTACTCACTGGTATTCTTTAGTTGTTGCTATATGTCAATTTCATATGCTTAAGTATCAGCAACATGTCATGGGATTGCTTAAACAGAAAATGTTGTTAAATTCTGAATGTGCAGAAAACAAGGAAATGCAGGATTTATTGTATGCAGCAGAACAAGTTGGAAAACATACTTTGCAATGTGGTTTTGATTCTTTGGAGGCCTCCTGCAGGGCCGCAGTTATGGGTTCTGTAATTAGGAGGCATGCTTGGTTAAAGGAACAAAATCTGCCTGATCATGTTAAAGTTAAATTACTAGATGCACCTTTACAGCATGATACTTTGTTTGGTGTTAAGGCAGAAGAGGTGTTAAAGAAAATGGAGGACAAAGCTAAATCTATGCAAACTGTCAAAGATTTTTTACAAGTACAGCCACCTAGGTTTAGTAGACACTGGCCTACAAAAAATTGGTCATTTCCTGTGTCAGACAGACCTCAAAGGGGCTAATCCAGATGCCCTAGGGGCAGATCCCAGGCACAAGGTTCTTATAGGCCCAAGCAATGGGGTGCTTCTACCTCCAAAGCTGGAGAAGATAGATCACAAGCATACAGAAAACATTCCCAATGACTTCCCCCTGCCTGCACCAAGCACTTATCTTCTGGCAGCACCCTTGGGGGAAAATTAGCACTTTTTGCTCAAAATTGGCACATCTTAACCCAGGGCAAGTGAGTTCTAAATATAGTGTCACAGGGCTGCAAGTTCCATTTCCATACTCTGCCAAAGGCAAACGGCTGGCCAGATCTGCCAAAAAATCAATGGGCAGAGGCACAAAAACAAGTCTCATCCCTCATGGACATGGGGGCCATTTAACAAGTACCAGAGCAAGAGCAGGGACAAGGATTTTACTCAAGACTGTTCTTGGTACCCAGAAAGGACAAGGCCTGGAGGCCGATACTGGACCTATCTATTCCTGGATATTCCAAAATTCAAAATGTTGACTTTGCAGCAGCTTCTGCCCATGCTGGGCAAGAATGCTTGGCTTGTGACTTTAGACCTAAAAGAGGCATACCTGAATGTTCCAATCAGATAATCATGCAGAAGATACCTAAGATTCAAGGCTGGTTCAATGCATTACCAATTCTCTGCACTGCCTTTTGGCTTATCTACTGTGCCCAGGGTCTTTATAAAGTGCCTGGCACCAGTAATTGCATTCTGCAGACAAAGAGGAATACAAATATATCCTTACTTGGACGACTGTCTCATTCAAGCAGAGAACAAGGACATTCTTCTTCAACATCTGGCGTTTGTGAAAAGACTTCTAACATGCCTAAGGTACACAGTCAACAAAAATAAATCAAAACTAGTACCCTCAGAAGAGATAACATTCCTGGGTGTAAGCTTGAATACAACTGCCCAGATGGCTTATCTCACGCCAGACAAACAAAGACAACTGACTACCTATTTCAAAATGTTGGCAACAAACACCCAGTTATCTGCAAGAAAAATTCTGCAGGCTTTGGGCTTCAAGGCATCCTGCATCCTACTAATTCCATATGCAAGACTGCATATGAGGAAACTTCAGTGGTACCTAAAAAGTGTTTGGACTCAACATTGCCACAGCCTGGAAACAGTCATTACTCTCATTCCCTGCCTGCAACAGGAGTTTTGATGGTGGGCAAAGGCTTGTCACCAGAACAAGGGACAGCCATTCACATTACCTCCAGCCAGGCAGACATTAACAACGGATGCATCAGATTATGCCTGGGGAGCCCACATGGCAGGAAGATGCATTCAGGGTACATGGTCCTCAAACCAAATGCATCTACATATCAATCAAAAAGAGATGTTAGCTGTTCAAAATGCCCTGACAGCCTTCAAGGACCTACTTCATCCGGGACAACTACTGATACAGACAGACAACACCATGGTCATGTGGTATATAAACAAGCAGGGGGGCACACATTCTTACCCCCTTTGCAGACTAGCCATGACGTTGTGGGATACAGCTTTGACTTACCAAGTACATGTGCAGGCCCAATTCCTGCCAGGAAAGGAAAATACTCTGGCAGATGAACTAAGCAGAAACCTCATGAATCCACACGAGTGGAAGCTGGATCCACAAGATGTTCTTCGTCTTCCCTTGCTGCAGTCCTGACAATTGGGTATAGTCCGCGTCCCAGTCGGCCCGAATACCAGAGTATAAGGCTGACGTCGGTCATGGCGCCTTAGACTGACGTCAGTACGCCAGGGTACTAATGCGCATGACCGACGTCATTTCCTCAGTCTTTTTTGCCGCATGGTCCGATGCAGAAGCAATTTTGCGAGTGCAGGTTGGCGTTCTGAGATTTTCCGAAACCGGAGTTTCAGACCGAATACAGAGTTGGCTAAGTAACCCGTTGGGGAACATTTTGGTTTTTTCTTGCCTCAGTATTTAACCGGATGTCAGAAAAAGTGAATAACTGTATTTCTTGTGGGAAGCAGATACCGCATAGGGATTATCATACATTGTGTATACCTTGTTTAGGGCCTGAGCACGACGTTGTTGGTTGCCGCTCTTGTGCTAGATTTAACAAGCGCACTATTAAGAGGAGGCTTGATTGTGCTAGGTTAGTGTTTGGGAAGCGTTGCAATTATACTATGCCGCCGGATGCTCCGGCGCCTGCTTCATCTAAGAAGCGCAAGGACAAAACAGTGAAGTCTAGGGTGAGGAACCGCAGTCCCGGACGTCGGTCCTTTAGAAGGCTCAGGGAGCCAGAGGTTTTGCCAGGAGTCTCTATGGAGTCTCAGGCAGATACTTTACTGTTACAGGATGTGCCCTCTCAGGAAGTAGGCCAGGCTGAGGGGCTTCTCAGGTAACTGTTCTTCCCTCTCTTCCCAAGGTAGTTAGGGCCTCTCCTTCTGTTGCCAAAGCTTCTTTTAGAGGAAGGCCAAGTTCAGCTTCTGTAGGGGCTTCTCCTAGCATTTCGGCTCTGTGCCTAAGAAACATATGCTTAAAATGGCAGAAGATTTGATTACTCTGATTAGAGGTTCTATGCCCCCACCTGATAAGAGGCCTAGGGTGGAACAGGAGTTTGATAGTTTTGAACAGTGTTCACAGGCTTCAGAGTCTTCTGTGGAAGACTTGCCAGAGTTTCCTACTTATTCTGATTCTGATGTGGATGATTCCACTCCTTCAGCTTCTCCTCCTGAGGATTTTTCATTTTCAGAGACTCTTCACTCCATGAGGGAGCACTTTAAATGGGAAGGCCAAGATTACTCTGACTCCAGAAAAAGGCTTAGGGAATTCTTGTTTTGCCCCAGCATAGGCCCTTAGCTATTCCTCCTGTGTTGAATGTGGTGGAGGATGTTTTGCAGAGGCTTCTCTGAACCCTGATTCCTTGCCTCCTGCTCCTGTTAAGCCTGATAGGTATTATAGGGTGCCCAAGCTCATAAGTATTTGTTTAAGAGTCCCAGGGCGGACCCAGAAACTGTTTCTCAGGGGCCTAAAGGTGTTAAAGCTTCTGTGGTTAAAAATCCTGTACCCTCTGATAAAGAGGCAAGGGCTTTGGATAGGTGGGGTAAGAAAGTATATACTTCTTCCACTCTAGCCATGAGGGCGTTGAATTGTCAATTTCATATGCTGAAATATCAGAATTATCTCCTTTCACAATTGAAATCTAAGGTGGATGCTTTGGCGGAAGGTATTGAGTGTAAAGAATTGCTGGATTTGGTTCATGTGTCTGAACAAGTGGGTAAGCATTCTTTGCAGTGTGGTTTTGATGCTGTTCAGGCCTCCTCGAGGGTGGCTGCTACTAGTTCTGTTCTTCGCAGACATGCATGGTTGAAGGATCAGAATTTAGCTGAGCATGTTAAGACCAGGATTTTGGATGCTCCTTTACAGTCTGATGTGTTGTTTGGACCGCCTGTGGAAGCAGTTTTAAAGAAAATGGAGGACAAAGCTAAGTCTATGCAGACTGTTAAAGATTTTTGCAGGTGCAGCCTCCAAGTTTAGTAGAAATTGGCCTGCTAAGGGGTGGACATATCCTGCTTATGGTTCCCAGTCTAGGGGTAGGTCTAGACGTGGTAGGGGCAGGGCTCAAGGTTCTTTAGGCCTAGATCAGACAGTTCACCTGCTCAGACTTCTGGTGAGGGCAGGGGTCAGTCCTTTCGTAAGCAGAACCAATGACCTGCCTTTTCAGCTGCCAGTGGACTCTCGTCTGGCAGCTCCTTTGGGAGGAAGATTGTCTCTTTTCAAAGAAAATTGGGATTTAATCACTCAAGACAGATGGGTGCTGGATATCATTCATCACGGGTACAGATTTTATTTCCACACAATGCCCCTTTCAAAGGCATGCCAGATGTTCCTCCTCCACAAAGAAAAGAGGCTCACAAGCAAGTTTCTCAGTTACTCCAGATAGGGGCTATTCAGCCAGTCCCTGTGTCAGAAAGGGGCTTGGATTTTATTCTCGCCTGTTCCTAGTGCCAAAGAAGGGGAACACGTGGAGACCAATTTTGGATTTATCTATCCTCAACACTTATCTGGACATTCCCAAGTTCAAGATGTTGACGTTACAGCAACTGTTACCTCTGCTGGGCAAGGATCACTGGATGGTAACTTTGGATCTCAAGGAAGCTTACCTTCATGTGCCCATAAGGCTAAGTTGCAGAAAGTATCTGCGGTTTGAACTGGAGATTTTCATTATCAGTTCTCTGCATTGCCCTTTGGCTTATCTACTGCCCAGAGTATTCACAAAGGTTCTGGCTCCAGTGATAGCTTACTTCAGGCTTCAAGGCATTCAAATTTATCCTTACTTGGACGACTGCCTGATTCTGGCTCAAGAAAAGGAACACCTTCTACAGCATCTGGAATATGTCATAGCAGTGCTAAGATGCCTAGGGTATTCTGTGAACGAAATAAAGTCCAGTCTAGTACCCTCTCAAGACATGTGCTTTCTGGGTGTGAGACTGAATACAGCAGCCCAGATGGCCTTTTAACCCCGGACAAACAAAAGAGTCTGTCACTTTACTTCCATCAACTATCTCATCAGTCCGTGCTGACTGCAAGGACAGTCCTTCAAGCATTAGGGTTCATGGCATCTTGTATTCTGGTGCTTCCCAATGCCAAACTGCATATGAGGAAGCTGCAATGGTATCTCAAAAATGTATGGACACAGCACTGCCAAGATTTGGACACTGTCATTCAAATAATACCTTGCCTTCAAAAGGAATTCTTGTGGTGGGCTCAGGAATGTCACCTCAACAAGGGACTCTCTGTGACCCGGCCAGAGGCGAGTCAGATTTTAACGACAGATGCCTCGGACATTGCTTGGGGAGCTCATCTAAATGGAAAGTGGATACAAGACAAGTGGCCTGCCAGACTACAGCATCTACATATCAACATGAAGGAGATGTTAGCAGTCCAGTTTGCATTGATGGCGTTCAAGGAGTTACTTCTTCCAGGGCAGGTGTTGATTCTGACAGACAACACAACTGTCATGTGGTACATCAACAAGCAAGGGGAACACATTCTTATCCTCTATGCAGGCAAGCAATGATTTTATGGGAGACTGCGTTAAGCCTGCAACTGACTCTTCAGGCAAGGTTTCTGCCAGGAGCACAGAACTGCCTAGCAGATGTATTAAGCAGACAAATCATGGATCCCCACGAGTGGAAACTGGATCTTCATGTATTTCAGAAATTGACAGTGTCATGGGGAACTCCAGACATAGATCTGTTCGCTTCTCCACTAAACCACCAGCTGCCAAAGTATTGCACAAAGGGGTTTTATCACACAGCTTGGAAAGTGGATGCTCTGTCTTTCAGTTGGAAAAACCTTCATGTCTATGCCTTTCCACCTCTACCTCTTCTTCTAAAGGTATTACTAAAGGTCAGACAGGACAGGCCAAGGATGATTTTGATAGCTCCAGATTGGCCTCGGCAACACTGGTACCCACTTCTAAGGAGTCTTGTAAAGAAGCCTCCATGGCCTTTACCTCTGATTCCTCATCTGTTATCTCAGAAGGACGGTCATCTGCTCAATGTCAAGCTTCAATCTCTTCATCTCACAGCTTGGCATATTCTGTGTTGAAGCATGGTAGGTCTCAGCTTCCTCAACAAGTTTTAAATGTGATTATGGAAGCTAGAAGGCCTAGTACTAGGAGAGTGTACGCAGAAAAATGGAAGAGATTTTTATTTTGGAGTACAGCAAAGAATTTGGAGATTTCAGAGCCTAATTTGAGTGTGGCTCTTCAATATCTTACTGAATTATTGGACAAAGGTTTGTCTTTCTCTTCCATAAAGATTCATGCTGCAGCAATTTCAGCTCACTATGATTGTGACCCACCTTTGTTTTCGCATCCTTTGTTCAAGCAGTTTCTTAGAGGGGCAAAGAATATAAGACCCCACGTAGAGCTCCTACTCCTGCTTGGGATCTCAATTTTGTGTTGGAAAAACTTACTCTACAACCTTTTGAGCCTGCGGCTACTGCTGAATTGAAATACTTGTCATGGAAGACTGCTTTTTTGTTGGCTATTACTTCTGCAAGAAGGGTGTCTGAGTTGCAGGCCCTTATGGCAGTAGAGCCCTTTTGATTTTCCATAAGGACAGGGTATCATTACGTACTAATCCTTCCTTTATGCCTAAGGTAGTTTCTAGTGTGGCTTTAAACCAAACTATTCATTTGCCTACGTTTTTTGCAGATCCTCAAAATAAAGGGGAAAAGATTTTGCACACTTTAGATGTACACAGGCAATTGCGTTATTATTTGAGCAGGACTAAAGATTTTAGGCAGTCTCAGCAGTTACTTGTTTCTTTTGCTTTAAGTTCACAGGGCAAGCCTGTGTCAAAACAAACTATTTCTAGGTGGATTGGCTTTTGCATTGCATTTTGTTATTCCCATCATGGCAAAGAGGTTCCAGCTGGGATTAGGCCTCATTCCACTAGGGCTACTGCCACTTCAACAGCATTTCTAAGGGGTGGCAACTAAGGATATTCTGGAGGCAGCTACTTGGAGTTCAGTGCATACTTTCTCTAGGCATTATCACCTGCCTGTATACTCTAAGACTAGAGCTGGTTTTGCCACAGCTGTTTTACAAGGCATGTTGTCAGCTCCTGCTACTTTATAATTTGCCAGCCTCCCTTACCTCTGCTTTGGGATTCTACCCAATTGTCAGGACTGCAGCAAGGGAAGGCGAAGAACATAGTACAGTTTTGTACCTACCATAAATGTAGATGTTCGAGGATTCCCTTGCTGCAGTCCAATTTACCCTCCCTCCTTCCCTCTGTGTTTCAGGGTGGTTGTGTAGGTGAGTTTACATGCTTATATTTTTGTATATATTACTGTATATATTGTACATGTTTTTTGGTGCAGGTTGTTTTTGGGACTTGTCTTTTTGGGTCTTCTGACATCTGGGGCAAGAAAAGACTGAGGAAATGACGTCGGTCATGCGCATTAGTACCCTGGCGTACTGACGTCAGTCTAAGGCGCCATGACCGACGTCAGCCTTATACTCTGGTATTCGGGCCGACTGGGACGCGGACTATACCCAATTGTCAGGACTGCAGCAAGGGAATCCTCGAACATCTACATTTATGGTAGGTACAAAACTGTACTTTTTCAGCATGATAACAAGGAAATGGGGATGCCCGGACATAGATCTATTTGCCTCCCCTCTCAATTACCAACTAAAACGATTCTGCACAAGGACTTATCACAGACAAGCATGGAAAGTGGATGCCCTATCTTTCAGCTGGAAAAACCTATCAGTATATGCCTTTCCTCCACTGCCTCACCTCCCCAAGGTGCTCCTAAAGGTCAGACAGGAGAAGCCAAACATGATACTGATTGCCCAGACTGGCCACACCAGTACTGGTATCCAATACTAAGGAACTTATCTCTATACCCAGCTTGGACCTTACTTCAAATACCTCGACTACTGTCCAAGCAAAACAATCAGATCATGCACAGCCAACTCAGGACATTAAACTTGGCAGCATGGCAGATAATGTAGTCATACAAAAAACAACTCTCAGTAAAGCTGTGATGGATGTCATTCTGGAAGCCAGAAGGCCTAGTACCAGAAAGTCTTATGCTGGAAAATGGAAGAGATACTGTGCCTGGTACCAGGCACAAGAAACTGATACAGCGATACCAAATATTCCTCAGGTTTTGCAATACTTGACTAAGATGCTGGACAAAGGCCTGTCTTTTTCATCAATTAAAATTCATGCCTCTGCCATTTTGGCTCATTACAAAACAGAGCCACCACTTTTATCTCACCCTTTATTAAGGCAGTAGCTCAGAGGAGCCAAGAATTTAAGGCCCCCAAGGAGACTACCAATACCCGCATGGGACCTCAACTATGTCTTGGAAAAGCTCACCCTGCCTCCTTTTGAGCCAGCTGCTACTGCTGATATGAAGTTTTTATCTTGGAAAACAGCTATGCTCTTAGCAGTTACTTCTGCAAGACGAGTTTCAGAGCTACAGGTGCTCATGGCTGTGGAACCTTTCATCATTTTTCATCCAGACAGGGTCTCCCCGAGGACAAACCCAACATTTATGCCTAAAGTAGTGTCCAGTGTGGCTCTTAACCAAGCCATCCATCTGCCAACTTTTTACCCAAATCCACAGAACAAGGGAGAGAGAATTCTGTATTCTTTGGACGTACACAGACAGCTTAGATTCTACTTGGACAGAACTAAAGCTTTCAGGAAGACAAAGCAATTACTAGTGGCATATGCTGCAGGATCACAAGGAAAGCCTATCTCAAAGCAGACTATTTCTAAGTGGTTAGGCCACTGCATTAGTTTCTGCTACTTACACCATGGCAAGCCAGTGCGTAAGGGCATTAGGCCTCATTCCACCAGAGCTGCAGCCACCTCAGCAGCCTTTCCCAGCGGAGTACCAACAAGAGACATTTTAGAGGCGGCTACTTGGAGTTCAGTGCACACCTTTACAAAGCATTATCATCTGCCACTCTACTCTAAATCTAGGGCAGGCTTTGCCACTGCAGTTCTGCAGGGCCTCATAGCCGCTCCTACTGCTGTCTAGTTCCAGCCTCCCAACCATAGCTTTGGGATGCTACCCAAATGTAATGACTGCAACAGTGAAACACGAAGAACATAGTACAGTTGTGTACACTTACCATAAACGTAGATGTTCAAGTGTATTCACTGTTGCAGTCCAGGTTACCCACCCGCCTTCCCCCTTTTTTCTTTTGCATCTTATCTTTCCTTCTCTGATTCATACTACCTAAGTGGTGTATTTGCTTTTGGATGAAGGTAAAATTTATATTGGTGTATTTCTGAATATATATATATATATATATATATATATATATATATATATATATATATATATAAAGTTTGGTTACCCTTTTTGGGGGCACCTGACATCTGGGGCAAGAAAAACTGAAGAAAATGTCATCGGCTGCTTCTTTTATACCCCTGACGACCTGACGTCAGGGAAGGGGCGACAGCAGCCAACGCAGGACCCAAGACTTTGGAATTCAGGCCGGCTGAGGGAAACCTGCCAGCAGGATTACCCAAATGTAATGACTGCAACAGTGAATACACTTGAACATCAACATTTATGGTAAGTGTACACAACTGTACTTTACTTAAGACCAAGGTGGAAAGTTTCAAAGCCCCCATGCTAAAGGATAACGCTGTCCAAGCTGCAAAATTCTTTACTAATGCATTCTATGGGCACCTACAAGAATGCATGGATCATGCTATCCCAAGCAAAACCAAGACTCACTCTTCCAAGAAAAGAAAAACAGTCTGGTGGACCCCTGCCATAAACAAGCTATACAATAGAAGAAGGAAACTAGTACAGAAAAAAGTAAAACCCCAAGAAGGGAAGACATCCCTGATCAGTATCAGCAAGAAACTACGATCCCTCATAAAATCATCCAAGGCGAGCTTTGAAAGAAAATTGCCAAGGACTCCAAAGGTAACCATAAGGCATTCAGTGGCAATGCTCAGATCTGCTCGGAGATAGTGCAGAATGGCACAAAATACACTGAACCGACTGATATCACCAACATCCTGGCAGACAGGTTCAGTGCAAACTTCACCCCCCTCTCACCCCCAAAAGGGCCCATAACCATACCAGTAGAATGTAGAGCCCCTGAAATCACAGACACTCAGGTTAAAACAGCCCTCTACAAAACCAAAAACACAGCATCATTGGGACTGGATGGTGTCCCAGGCTGCATCCTACATGAGCTCAAAGAGGAACTAATCCCTCATCTAAACACACTGTTCAAACTCAGCCTCTCCACAGGCTACAAACCCACAAAGTAGCACACAGGAACAGTTATTCTGCTTCACAAAGGTGAGCCACAACAGACCCCAGGAACTATAAGCCTAACTAGCTTGTTCTACAAGGCTGTAGCACGCATCATCATGGAACTCATTAACAGAGACATTGGGAACCTCCAAACACTGGACCCTACCCAGTTCGGCTTTGTTAAGGGCAGATCATGCCTCTTAAACCGGGTGGACTTCTATGAGACAGTTACCAAGGCTATGGACAAAGGAAAGGTGGTACACACAGCCTACCTAGACCTCACAAAGGCCTTCGACACCATTCCCCATTCTGGTATTATAGACAAGCTTACCAGCCTAAGCATAAACCCCTACATCACAAGATGGGTTGCCAGCTGGCTCACGCACAGAACCCACATTGTGAGAGTTGTGGGAGCTAGGTCTGAATCTAAATCGGTTACAAGTGACATTCCCCAGGGCTCAGTCCTAGGACCCCTCCTGTTCGGCATATACTTCTCAGAGGTACAGGCAAGCACAGGAGGACTATGGCTGACCAAGTTCACAGACGACTGCAAACTAGGGGGCTATAATTGATTCTCTGGCTGACACAGACATCCTCCAAAAGGATCTCACTGAGACAGATAACTGGTGTCAAAATCATGGCCTCAAACTAAATGCCAAAAAGTGCATAGTCATCCCCTTTGGAAAAAACAAAGTACCCACAAACTACCACATAGGTGGTAGTCCCCTAAATACGGAAAACGTAATAAGGGATCTGGGGACCCAAGTAGATAGTAATCTCTCCTTTGATTATCACATTGCCAAAGTGGTTAGAAAATCCTTCTATGTGGCCCACCTAATCACAAAAGGGTTCGCATCCAGATCAAAAGAGGTCATTGTGCCCCTCTACTCATCACTCATCAGACCCATCTTAGAGTACAACGCCCCATTTGGGATGTACCTTACAAGACACCTGCAACAACTGGAAAGACCACAGAAGTACCTCACCAAGAGGATCACTGGACTCAAACAGATGCCGTGTGCAACTCGACTGAAGAAACTCCAGCTGTACTTGGTTGCAAACCGCCTACTCAGAGGTAATCTCTGCCTGACATACAAGGCCATGTCCAACCCAGAATTGATGGACATGCTCCACCTAAAGAAAACCATACCCCCTCGAGCCACATGTTCTAGGGATCTAAACCTCACCACAACAATAAATAGGACGTGCTGGAGGGGCTAACACCCTTCAAGAGAAACCTTGATGAGTGGATGGAAAACAGAAAGTGTACCCCAGGGAATCACTTCAGTGGCTCTGGTGGACAGAGGCACAGGGAACTAATCTAAGGGGGTGGCGAAAGCCAACACTTTCTGGCTAGGCTTATAAATGCCTTCAGGCAGATAGCCTAGTACCTACCTATGAACCTATAAATACTGTCATTATTAGAGTATGACAGCAGACAAAGTGTGGCTACCTAACAGTAAGGAAGACATCAGCTCTAATGCATGAGGCATTTTTTTTTGTGAAAGATTATAAAGTTTTATTATTATTTTTTTTTCATTTTGGCACTTTTGCCCTCACCATTGTGTGCCAATCATCAACCCTCTGCATGATCAATTGACAAATTATTTCCTCATTATGGGGCTAGTATCAGCTGGGTGGGGCCCATCATTCAGACAGGCAATAGGGGTAGTTTGAGGTTTTTTTCTCTTTTGACTGCCCCCATTCCTAGAGTGCACACCTGGTGAGGTGCACATGAGTGTAGTGCTGTAGAATGACAATAGAGAATGTTGCCTCACTTCCACAAGGGACATTCCCACCAGGCATCCCTGCTGATTCCCCAAGGCACTAGAGGAATGACTCCCATTTCCACTAGGAAGTCACCGTTACCCAGTGTTTCCTCAGGCTTATGAAAGAACTGAAAGTTGTTGGTTATAAATTCATACAGGAAAAGTTTTATGTGTGCAGTAAAATTGGACGGACAAAAGCTTATTAAATAACAAAAAAGAAACATTTCAAGAAAAAGAACTAGTGAAAGGGATTATGGAAAGAGTAGTTTTATGCATCTCAGTGGTTAGCGTTTGAAATGTCAGGAACCACTTTAGCAAGTCCTGTAATGTTGAGACTAAGTGGATGAAATAATGGCGTTACATATTCTAGGTCCAATCTGGCCATTTCTCAGAATATTACCTTTTGTCTATGGTGTGGCAAGTTACAAGTGCCAACATTTCAGTAGGGAGCCCTCTCAGTGTGTTCATGCTGTACAAGGGAGCAGACAAAGAATCCAGTGCGAACGTTTTCTGTATACATATTGCAGGGTCTAAGCTATTCCAGTTGGGGTGAAACCAAAAAGGAAGCAAACCAACTCTGAAGTTGATACTTCGACCAGTTTCACTATGCCAAGCTTAAATGAGAGAAAGTGGTGGACTTTTTAATTTAAACTGGGGAGATTAACCAGTGCTTTAAAACTTGCTGTAAACATCAGGCTGTGATTAAAGATAAATTTGATATGCCAACATGTCAGAGAGTGTCACAGCTGCTATTCATGTTACATCACATGCCAGACATAGGTGATTTAAATCCAGATCTTTTCCTTATGCAGTGAATAGCAAGGCTGGAGAAGAAGTGAAGAAACTGTTGGCATGAAAAAAATCTTATTCCTTGGGAAATATCTTGTGCTATTTGTATTGCAGACTGATGGAAATGTTATTTATTGTTAAGGCTATAAATTAATTATAGACAAGTAGCTTCTTTGCAATGGTGCCCTATACTAATAGTTGAAGACCTTCAACATTTTTCATAGGGGACGTGAAGTTTTCAAAGTAAGGTTTTAGAAAATAAAACTCTTCCCTAATCCTTCTAGTGCTTGCTTAAATCTAAAATTTCTAGGTTTGAAATTGTCATAGTAGAATCTTCTGACAAGCAAAACTAACAACTGTTCAAGAGCAACTTAAGCCAAGCGAAACACATTCATTGTTACAACTGACGGGTTTACCAGTTTTTAGACATGTAGGCCCAAGAATAAAGCCTTCAGGAATGTTACAGATAATAAATATCAGAGGCAATACAGGGATTGCCTTCTAGTAATTGAAAATGTACTATATTTTTCTAACAGTGAGAAATATAAATGTTGCAATTTACAAGGACAGTAAACAACTTGAGGCAAACATGTCCAAGTGAACTTGCCTTCATGTAATGATAAATCAACATTTAATTATGCAGAGGCAATGCCAAAAACACTCATGAAATCCTTTAGCTCTTCCATTATAATCATAACCTGAAATCATAAAGAGTACACTGGACCATAATGTATGACAGACCTTAGTCATACCTCAGAATGTAAATTCATACAGAATCACCATTGTTACAGAAAATAAAAAAGTTTCCAAACAACAGCATTTGGGTCTGGTCATTAACACCAAAACAAGCCATGTTCATAAAATCATAATGAAACATCAACCTGGAAACTTCAATGTTTGTGTAATTGGTAACTTTGTGATTAAGAGAACTGCACCATAATGACAAATCACCTGCCTGCTAGGGTTTAAAGTTAGTGATGTCACAACAGGGTATAAAGAACTGCAAGACAGAATTGGGATGGCAATCATTTATGTGGGAGTTAATGATGTTGCACATCTTCCCTGTTTGTAGGAAGCTGAACAACCTTCAAAAGCCCTCTCAAGTTTTGGAAAACAAAATTCTTGTTTAGGAAGATTTTGCTGTCAGCATGACTGAATTCCAAATATGTCAGAAATTCTTGCTTTCAAGCAGTGGTTAAGGTCTTGATGCCATATACACAGGTTTTAATGCACAATGGCCTGGATGAGGTTTATGACTCAACAAATTACTCTGCATTAGACTCTGCAACCCTTTGTTTGCCCATAAGGAAGATAGCTTTTTCAAAGTTTCACAGGTCTTGTTGTAGTAAATAAGAGTAGGTCATGGTAACAAAGATACTGCACTAGTCATGCTGGGGGTGGGGCACTCTTGCCACCTCGTTTGGCATACTGTTTTGTATTGAAGTAGTTTACCTTTTCTATGTCCAGCACAATTAGAGACTCAGAGGTGGTTGACACTGTGCACAAATGGCTATTCAAAAAAAAATCCCAAAGAACGGAAGTTCTAGACCACTAAAGCAGGCTAGTAGTCCTGTACATGTTTAAAACAATGTTTGACAAATTTAGATTAGATCTCAAAACTTCAGCCAATCAAACATTGACTGTAAATAATATGGATGCCCTGCATTTACATTTTTGAGACATGCTTCTTGACATATTTCCTCACTGCCTTTTAGATCCACACTATGAATATATAATTTTACCATTTTCTGTAATCACTCTTGACATAAACAGATAAAGAATCATCTTCCACACAATGATGGGAATTATATTGTTGCAGTATTCAAATGTTTGACTTTTCGCAAATAAAATATTTTTAGGTCAGTAAACAAAGTTGTATTAATAACTTTCTCCAGCTGTTTGCTTCTCCCTAAAACATATTATACTCCTGTTGTTGACAGATTATATAGTTAGTATGTTTGAGATAATGCTCAACTTGAAATGTATACGTTTAACCAGTATTTGTTTCATTTGCAGACTTTCAGTCTTGTATATGACTGAATTACAGTATTAAGTCCTACTTGGTCATCATTGCCTATGTTTTCATTTACAGGTGCATAATTCTAACTGCATTTATTTTTCTTAGGTTAGGTTACAATGACTTCTCACCCTCACCTATGGAATGGCTTGCAGGAATTGCCCAGCTGTTGTCTGAATGGCATTGCCAGACGTGTCTGTTGGGTATCACATTAAAACCGCCACTGTTACCACCTTTACAACATCTGAATTGAGACTTGAACCCCACAGTAACTTCACTGGTCTTGTTAGGACTTTGGGTAAGAACACTGCTCAACACCCAAACTTGTGCCTTCACGTTTTAATGCTGTTTACTTTTAAATTTTTAGGGCTACCAAGCTGATTAAGTAGAATTTTGTAAATTCTTTACTATGATAATGGATTATGATTTGACTACAGGAGCTCTTTATTTAGATGTCAATGCCATCATAAGATGAACATATTTTGTTAAACAGATCAGTAACTGGCTCAAGAGGAGAATACAGTCAGTTATAATACATGATATCAGATAAGAGAAACCTTTTGTTTTATCATGAGTCCCAAAAGGCTGAGTCTTGGGGGCAGCTTTGTTCGACCTGCTTTTGTATTCCATTCTATTAACAATTGCTGCTGGAGTAGGAAATATTATGACAACTGAATGGTTGGATTCACAATAACTAATGACTGAAATTATGTCAGCATTAATAACTACATTAATGTAGTAGTAAACTGGACTATTAGGTCCGTATATACTTTCTAGGCAATTAATCTGTGAGGATCTTAAGAAGCCTAGCCTTACACTCCTGTGGTAATTTTTAGCCCTTTTATTTTTCATATAAATAACCCAGAGACTGGACGAATAAAGATACGTTGGGACATTTATATTTCTCATATCTATGAGTGACGGGTTCTAAACCAGGGAAGAATTTGTAGTTACCCACCCCATTCATCGAAATTACATTTGAATATAGTAATAGAAGTACTTTACTTTATGTGGAGTGGAAGGTAGTACAGAAGTGGTATTCTCTGTGAAACATCACTGTCCATCTAGCATGTTCTATTTATTTTGCAAAACAGATTGAGATCCTCTGAACAGGTGTTTGTGATACCATAGGACAAATGAATGTGCAATAGGTCGGACAGAATAGAGAATACTGAAGCCCAATAATTGAGGCTGGGGTCACTGGACTAATGAGTGCAGTGAAATAATTACCTCCCTGGACCTGGATGCAATACCTTTAAATATGAGCTGTGCAATGAAAAAGGACAGCCTTTCAATAGTGGATACATGGTGATCAAAGGGCAGGTCATTGTCGTCTTAATTTTCCAGATCCCTAACTACGGGATCAGTTTTCATGGGTGTGTTGTCAGTGGGGAGTTATGCTTGATGAAGGATACAATTATACACTTCTTGTCATTTAGTTTTAGTCCATTACTTTTAACACCAGCTATTTTTAGGACAGTTCATCTTCAAGGATCTTGGTGTCCTCTGGGGGTTTTATGATAACACCAAGTTTGCACGTGGTCAGCCACAAACCCTTGACATTAGCTTTGACCACTAAGAAGTAAATGCAAAGAAGTGGTCCAAGGACTTAATCTTAGGGTACACTGCTAATGACAAGTCTTTTGGTGGATGTAGAGCTACCCACCATAACTTCCTGTGTTATATTTGTGAGCCTCTTTGCTATCTGAGTTACATAGGGATTGACATTTAGCTGGGAGTGTTTATCTCCGGTACTGAAGTGTGGGATGGTGCAAAAGTCTTTCAAAGTTAGGTATGTTATATACAAAAGCTATGTACTTACCATGATGATAGATCCACTTTGTCTCTTTCCATGTGGTTCAACCTGTGGTTTATCGGATCCGAAACTTGCCATTTCCAAAAGACTTCAAACCCTGAGCTCCTCCTCTTCTACCCATAATGCCTACCTCACATTTAGTTTGCCCCTCTCCAAATCACTTCCACTGCTGAATCTAATAACCTGACATCAGGGACCCCAAACAAAAGCAGGAGAAGCAGCCTCCATGACTCTGTCATCCAAGGATTGAGAGAAACACAGTACAGGAGGGGGCAGATGAGCATTATGGTAGAACAGGACAGAAGGAGACAACATGGGTCTATCATTGTGGTAAGCACATAACTTTCTTATCTGATGTTGTCTTTTCCATCCAGGTTCAGCCTGTCATGTTGCACCCTGGGGAGGCCCTATAAGAGCACAGTCTGCAATACGATAGAACCATAAGAAGCTCTAGACCTCAAGTGAATATCCAGCTTATAGTGGGACACAAAGATAAGAGGACCCACCCAAGTAGCAGCAGCACAAATGTCATCCATAGCCGCTGTCGAGAGGAAAGCCATAGAAGTGGCCATAGTTGTAGTAGAATGACCTTTCAATTTGCAAGGCAAAGCCTTCCTTTTTGAACTGTATCTAAAAGAAATGGAAACAAGAGCCTTAGAGTAGACTTAGGCACTGGCTTTCCCAAATGGGCTTTTGAAAAAGATAAACAACTGATTATACTTTCTAAAGGACTTGGTTGTATCCAAATCTCAGTTGCCTATGAAAATTGAGACAATGAAGCAAATATTCTCCTTTGTTTGAAAATTTGGTGAAAACACTGGTAGGTAAATTACCTGATTTAAATTGTTCTCTGTGCAATAAGAAATTCCTTTGAGAAAAGCCTTTGAAGCTTTTAATGCCACCACTGGTATATTAATGTGAAAATTAAAAATAGCTGCCAGTTGTACTTTAATAGTGGAATAATTAGATTCTGAATGAAATAAGTCAGCAAGAAAATCAAGGATTGTCTCCAGAGAAGAGGTCCAAGCCTTTAGAAAAGCCCAAACAGATGAAGTACCTCCACGTACTAGCATAGACTTTGCAAGTAGATAATCTCTGAGAGGAGGACAAAATATGGACCACTCTGTCTGAAAGCTTGGGATCTCTGGCCATCAGGGCTATTGGAAAAATGATGTGGCCCCAGCATCCATGGATGACTGCCCTTGTGGAGGAGCTAAGGTTTAATAAATGCTGCGCTTTGTGTCAGATGGGAACGATTTCAACATGGAGTATCTCCAAAAACATTGAGTGCAACTCTCGGATTTATGAAAAAGTCATGAAAAGAAGAAAAATGTTCCTGCTCAGATTATCTGCTAAAATGTTGAACTTCTCCAGGATGTGCATTGCTACCAGAAACCACTGAGATGAATTCCCCCATAGCCAAACCCTCATGGCCTCCTGACAAAGAAGACAGGAGTGAGTCTCCCCCTGTTTGTACAGATATCACATGACAGACATATTGTCTCTCTGCACTGAGATCACATCTTGGGGAGAAAGTTCTGAAAGGCCTGCAATGTGAGAAGGACCTCCCTTCCTCTCCAAGACACGGATGTGAAGATTGGTCTCAATTGTAGACAAGTCCCTTGGACTCTCTTCCCTTTTAAATGCTCCCTGCCAAGAAGGAGGTGTCCATCGTGACTGTACCTTGCAGGGGGAGGAAGAATGAAAGGTCTCCCAATCAACATCAAGGGAGACTCAAGCACCACTTAATTTGATTTTGACAGACTTCTGTCAATGCTATGGGAAAATCCATAAGGTGAGTAAGGTAGGACCATTGCATTGCTAGTGTCCACTGCAGTATCCTCATGTGGTACCTCTCCAGGTTGACTAAGTAGATTGCTGCAACCATGTGACCTAAGAGTCTGAGAACCATAGAAGCCAGAGGTTTCCTGTAAGACAGTAAGGAGGTGGCTTGAGAATGAAGGGTAGATACTGAGAGCTGGAAGTATTGCAGTCTGACAGACTGTATTCAACTGACAACCTATGAGCTCCAACATTTGGATTAGTTCAAGAATGAACTTCTGAAAGTTTGCAGTGATTCTCAAGGAACCACACAACTGGAATAAAGAGTCTCTGGACCTGACCAGTGATGCCCTCATGGAGGCGGTGAGGAGACTGTCATCCAGGTACAAGAAGACCTGGAAACCCTGTAGCCTGAGACAGGCTGCCATGCACTTGGCGAACACTTGGGGGATGGTGGTGATACCAAAGGGCATTGCTCTGAACTGGTAATGATTGATTCCCTGCTGGAAGTGCAGAAATCTACTGGAGCACCTCAATATCTTTGTATGATGGTAGGCATCCTTAAGATTGATTGAGCACATCCAGTCATCCTTCCTCAAGAAAGGCGAAATGGACTGCACCATGACCATCAGGAACTTGGTCTGTTTCACAATTTAATTTGCTCAAATCCAATATTGGCCTGAGGTCCTTGTTCTTGTTTGGAACCAAGATAATCTGAAATAGACCTTAAATCCATATTGGTCTGGTTGGACCTATTGGATGGCTCAATTTTCTAACACCTTTTTGATTTTGATAACTGCATCCCTTCTCTGAAAAGGTGGCATGTTGTTTGGTGTTCTGTTTTGGGGGAAATAAAAATAGAATCATTAGCCTTTATATATGACTATTAACACCAATGCGTCTGAGGTGATGGCCTCCCAAGCTTACGGGCATACTGCCAAATGACCTCTGACTACCTCCGGAGCCGGACAGTTGGGCAACTATTCAGAGTCTCTGTGAGAAAGCTCCATGGAAGCCCTGATTCTGAAGACCACCCCTGCTGTGAGGGCAGTGCCCATTCTTTTTACCCCCCCCCCCCGGGGGAACCTTCTGCAGAAACATCCTGAAACATGCTGTTTTCTAAAGAAGAGGCATTACCCTTCCTACTGGTTCTGAGAGAAGTTGCACTGGGGAAGGAGGGTAGCAAAATGTACTCCAATTGCAGACCGCATCTTCCTGTCCTGCTCAAACATGGTCAAAAAGAAAAGCAAAAACTGTATGAGGAACAGACTGAAAATATGAAGCAAATGTCTAGACAATTGGGAGGTATGCCTTACTCCAATGTTGATGATCTTTTGGAGGGGTCAAGATCTTATCTGGCTTTTTTGAAACAGGTTCCACCACATCTGGATCCCTCAAGGCCATCCAAGACACCAAGTCAATAAGCATGTCTGGAGGAGGAACCAACCAGGATGTGCATGGGCCTACCCTGAAATCCTCTAGAAGCACTTGAGTCCTCCAGAGATGGGGCTTCAGCTGTCCAACCCTGCTGTGGTGAAGCAGCTCCATAAGATTGCTGAAAGAGACATTATCATGGAGGAATTTTGGGGTCCCTTTCCCTTCCTTGAGGTCAGTATCATCTAGCAAAAAACACTGCACACAACAACAAGGTAGGAAAAGACCACAATCACTCAGAAAACAATCCCACCTAACTACTAGACACAACTACAAGGACACACTAAATAATAGCTCTGAACGAGGGTAGAGGAACAAAGGGAAGAAACTACATTCGAAAGCTCATTAAAAGGATACACCCCAGTGGAAGACAATGTCATGATGCTATCCTGGAATGAGGCAAATGAGATCTGAGGTGATTATGACAGAGCTAGGTATTATGGGTAGAGGAGGTAGAGCTCAGGGGCTGAAGTCTTTTGGAAATGGCTAGTCTCGGATCCGAGTCAGATTCAATAACCTGCATGTTGAAGTCCTTCAGAAAAGACCACATTGGATAAACTGTTTTGCCCTCATCCATTGCTTAAGCAACGCTTTCAAAGAAGTCAACCAGGTTAAGTAAGCACGACCTGCACTTGATGAATCTGAACTAGGTTGGATCAAGAGTCTGTAGGTTACCTATATCTTTATTTATTAATTACATAATGGTCCTTTTCATAGCCTTATTATAAATGAGACTCGTCAGGTTTATGTGTCTTTATTTGCCCAGGTCCGCTGAAGCCCTGTCTTTGTGTAAGGAAATGACTGTCGCTGTCCTCCATTCGTCTGGCATGAAGCCTCGTCTGAGGCTTAGGTAGAATAACCTCAGTAATGATTTACGTACATTTTAGTTTGAGGAAATGTAATGTTATATAATTTGGTAAACCTATTTACAAGCCTTTAATTTTAAAAGGCCATGCTTTCGAGGTAGTTGATGAGTTTGATGACTTAATAATAATTATATTATCAAAAGTCTCATTTGATAAACATGTTAACAGGCTTTGCCCAACTGCATTAAGTCGACTTGGACTGCTGCTTAAAAAACATCTCACTTAAATGTGGCGATTGTTTGGTCTCAGTTTTAGAAATTATGTACTTCCCATTATTGAATATAACAAAGTGTTATGCAGTTGTAAAACTGGGCAATTACTTATATTAGCATCCATTCAAAGAAAATTTACCAAAAGGTTTACATCACTTACAATGAATGATGCTGACATTTAGACTTTCTCCATCATATAAAGTCCCACAGGGACAAATTAATACTAGGCTACAAGGCATAAGCTGTTACAAGTATTATCAAATCTTGAATTGCATACTAGTAATTGTAAACATAAGCATACTAATTTAAATTGTAAGATTAATTTGAATCAAACTGAATGAGGACCTTCTTCTTAACACAGTATATTACTGTGGCATGGAATAAGCTATTCACAATTCTAGGAATGTGAATATTTTTTAAATAAGACTGGATGTAAGGGCTGTACTTTAAGGCAGTCAGTTTTCACTAACAGCTTTCAGGCCCTGAACTCTGGCTAGTTAAACTTATGAACTTAGGAACAAAGTTTACAGCTCATTATTTCATTGCAGGGTCTGCATGCCTAAGGTTTGTTTTTAGCTTGCCACCTATTTTTGTCTTTGCTAGTTTTCTTCCGTTTTTCTGTTTGAGTGGTGGACTGCCTCCTATTCCTATAAGATTGGAAGTCATATCTCTGCTGTTTCTCCTCCACTGCGGTGGTGGTGCTGCGGTAGCGTTGTCGCCTCACAGTATGATGTTGTCCTGTTCGATTCTCAGCTACAGCGTCTTCTGTGTGGAGACATGCGTGAATGGGCATACCTTTGTTGAAGGCTGTGCGTCAGAGCTGGCAACTCGGCATGTAAAAATCTACTGCCAATCATTAGCAGACCGGAGTTCCGCTGTGGTGACCCCTAACCAGGAAAAGCCGAAAGACACAATCAATCAAAATCTCTGCTGTTTCTCCTAATGCCTGTCTCCTGCTTCAACAAATTTTCTACTGTTGTTACTTAATTTATTTTCTGCTTTTGCTATTTATTTTTGCCTTCTCTTAAAATTAATTTGCTGCTATCCTTTTCAGCCCAACTTCTCTTTATCCTTCAACCTCAGGCTTCATTTCCAGTAATCTCACCATCGGCCTGATTATGTGGCTGCCTGCTTTTATAAACTAAGTGGGAGCTGCAATGCTGCCTCTGAGGCTCCAGCACCCTCATATTTCTGTTGTTAAGTTTAAGTCTTAAGTGCTGTAGGCCTATTTCACCAGGCTGCACCAATGGCATTTGTTTGAGCTGTCTCCTGGTACTCAAACCTTTAAAATCACCACTGTACCTACCCCTTGATGCACCTATCCCAGTGTTTTCAGCATTTTTATAGTTGCTGACTCTCACCCTACATTCCTTTTACAGGTACTGGTCATCATTTTTTTTTCTCCTAGCTAATATAATCATCAATTTTCTCCATGACTCATACCTGCAATGACTAAACATAGCTTTTATGGCTTTTGTTATATACACTGCTTCCTGTCTTTATCACTCCTTGCAGGAGCCTTTATCTCTGGTGAGATAACTTATATCGCCATCTGCTGGCAGAAACTACTTCTGCAATTTGCTGTAATGAAAAAAAAAAAATCTCTTGATGAGACTAGGCCACCAACTGAAAAACACTTCATTAAAGTGCCCTGTTTTAAAGTCATTATTAGCACATAGAAATTTTAGAAATGTAGCAGGACTTTCTAGAGAGGGTTGACAGGGAATTATTGTTTAAAGCTGTTATTTTTCAGATTCAGCTAAGAGTTGGAAAGATTTAGCAGGCAAGTGAATAATGGAAATAAATATGGTAAGCAGGAGACAGTAAAGGGAAACGTGTGTGTCAATGCTGAACACTTTTTGTTCAATTGATAACAGAGCGATGGGTGTATTGCTGAAAGCTACTTTTATATATGGTGCTGCTCTTTCTGCACTGTTGTGTAACCATGGATTTGGTATATATAAGTAAGGGGGATGTGGAGGATCTCCCTCCACATAGGGTATACAGGAGGCTTGCCCCCTAAAAAAGTGTAAAACTATGTTTTCTAAAGTGGCTTTGAGTGATTTTTTTTGAGTGTTTTGTCCATCAGAGAAAACACCTTCGACAAATAATCATGAATCTGAGTAAAATATCCGGAATAATAAGACTTATTTCGTGATAAAAATAGCATGGCTCTTAGTGACAAAGTGAAGAAAGTGTAGAAGTTGTTTTTTTATAATATTAAAGAAAGTGGTAAAAAACAGAAAGAAGTCATGAAAATATTTTATGTAAATCTACTAAGTATGTACAGGAAGAAGGATGAATTGTATGCAGATTCCTTTTAGAAGGCTGTAAAACACATCAGGTTATACAGGTATGAGTGTGTTTTTATGTTTGCTTTGGATTCTTCCTTCCCAGCCATTTGGCCTGTCACATTGCTGAACTGCCCCATCTATTCCTGTGTTCTGGGCCACAACCTTTGCCACTGAGGGTGAGCACTGGTCAGTGACAGATCATAGTCCTGGGTGGATATGCTTTTTGTTTTACATTCCTAATTTCCCCAAATACATATTAGTGACTACTTCAGAATGTATCATGTAGTGGCAGTAATGTAATGGCCTCATTCACTCATGCAATTCATTGGCTGTTATAGGGAGCCTTATTTTGCCCTAAGGGAAATTTTTACTTCCAGCTAGATACCCAGTGTTCTGAGAATCATGCAGTGAGATATGTGCCGTGAAAACCTACAAGCCATAATGGGCGTGCTGACAATTATCCCCCACCAGCTCCCTCAGCACTTAGGCACTCCTTGAACCTGTCAAGGATCCATCTTTTGGTGTTACAGAGAGATAAGTGCATAAAGAATAGTCTGTTTGCAATAAAAACAGATGTTGAAGAATGTAACCTGGATGGTACTGTTTGAACAGTTGAACATATTCAGCAGATAATTAGAGAAAAAATGAATAAAGTGAAGTTAGAGTCTTTATCTAAAATGCATAGCAAAAGATAAGTGTGGTTGGGAAATTAATGGATGACAGGGGCTTGAGAGTTGCAGTAAGAGGGTTGATAGTCAGATTAGGGGTTGGGGGTTGGAATAATTGTTAAGGTGTTTATTTCACATGCAGTAGGTGCAGGGTTTGATTGTCACCTTTGAGGGAAATTGGCTGGGCTTAAAATAGCCCACAAAGCCAGCTAGTGTAGTACTTGGCTACGAACCTGTAATTAGACAGTATTGGAAATGGATATTTTTTTCATGTATTTCAAGAGCTGGTGGAGTCCTTTTTTTAACGTGTAGAGGCATTGGGTAAACATATTTTTTTGTTTTGTTTTTTGACAGAAGCCCTAATCAGTTGCATTTGCTACAGTGCTGATATTACAAGCATCATAGTTTTCACTTAAGCTTCTTCGTGAATATTTTAAGGAATTTATAAATGTCAAATAGCAACTACAAACTGTGCTATCTGAGTGGACCATGCATCCTGAACAACAGTATTCTCCTGTGTTTCTGCCACGCAGAAATAGTATGATCAGATGTTTATCTTTACCTGGCAGACTGCATGACAGGTAGCTTAAGATGATAATACTTTAAACATTTGATATACATTTTTCCAAATTAATTTTGCTAACTGATTGTATCCTGTATACTTTACACATGGTCTTCTAGTTCCTTATACTGTCTCAGTTCAAATAAAAAATACATAAAATCAATGGAACGTAAGAGCATGTCAAAACTGTGCTAAACATAACTAAAATCCTACATTTTGTTTGTATCAAAAATTATGAAATATAAACAAAATGCAATAAAGACTTGATTTTCTGTTTTAAAAGAATATGAAAGATAATCCGTTTCCTACCAGTAAAATTATAAAAGTTGAAAAATCTGTAGCTTCATTTAGGTTATTAGATTTTCCAGTGAACAGAGGAGTTCTTCCAGAATGATATGTGTAATATTGCTATGTACTATGGTGATCTAAAACCGATAGCAGAAATGTACTGACCACAGAGAGTCTGGAAATTAGAAAGCAGATTAAAACAGACAGGGGAGTTTGTATTGAATATGATCTTTAAGAAGGCCTTGAACTGCAGAAATAACACATAACTAGTTCCTTTCTTCAGTCTCTATTGGTGGGACAGTTTTATGAAAATGTATTATGTTCTCCTTGCTTGTGCAAGCTTGAAGATGATAATATTTATTAAATGGATATAGAAGAAGGAGAGATGTGTCCTCTCTTTCATTTAGGGCTGTTTTTTAATGTTTTTTTTTTTTTTTTTTTTTTGTAGAACTAGCCTGTTGATGAAATGTGTATGGGGAAAACATCTTTGGCCAAAACGAAATGCGTGTGTGTGTGTGTGTGTGTGTGGGGGGGGGGGGGGGCATCATTTAGCAAACACACGAGTGCTTATGCCCAGGGAGAGAGACAGAGTAGTGGTGGTTGTGGGGTGGAGAGACATCATTTGTGGAGTAGACAGATACATGTAAAAGACAACACAGGACCCTAAGGTGAATAAGTACAGCCAAACTAGGAGGATCAGAAAAAGGAGAGAAGCAGCAAAATTAAGAAAAGGCCAAGACCTGTAAATGGCCGTAACAGAAAGGCTAGTACAATAAGATCGGGGATAAAGAACATAGATGCTGCCTTAGTAACCAATAATGAAGAGAAACTATAGGGACATAAAAATTGTTTTGTGACAAAAATGACCACTGCACCCAAGTGCACAAGGAAGGAAGACATTTAGTAATATATGTAGTTGACAGAAGAAAGTTACTAATTTGATACAAACTGCATATCTTGCAGTAAAGTACATAATGAATAAATTAATAAATGGTTTTGTTGCTCCATTAATGAGACTAGTATCTGTGTCACAAGACTTATAAGTTATCATAATGTGGGGCACAGCCATATAGTTTACAAGGTTCTCTTCAAAGTATATTTCTATGTCAGGACGTTCAACATTTTTATTTGTTAAAGAAATTGTGACAAGTTGAACGTTTATCACCATCATTTTCTATTTACCGAAACATCTTTTCTTTCCTGTTACTGAAGCAGTGTCTTCTGCACTGTGTATTGTTTATTTATGCACTCATTTCTGTGACGACCACTGGGTACCAAGTGCATCTTCCATAAACCAAGGCAGGCCAAGCGGAGAATATAATCACACAAGTTAGAACTTTGGGAGAACATTACATGATATCATTTAAAATACCCTGAATAACACACATATGAAGTCATATATTACAGGAAGAAGTTCAGTGACTCCTTGTAGCAATGTGTCGTTAATGGGGGAAGGGGAACAGCTACAGTGAAGTTCTAGTATTTTACAGCATGAAATGTGAATGGCCCTTGGCCCTACAATGTTCACTTAAATTGAGTTAAGGCAATATTACAGTATTTAGAGCTGGTAGAATGCTTGGTTGGATTATTTATCATAGCAAATAAATTTAACACAGTAATGGGACTTGGCACGTTCAAAATATTTACCTCCATTATATTGCCATTGTATTGACAACTCTGTTCAAAGGTCAGTCAGCCAACTGAGGAATGAAGCTTGCCAAAGATGCATTCAAGTATTGCAGACAAACACAAACAACAGCTTTTGTTAAAGAGGGTCACAGCCCTTGATGAAGCCGTGTCTGCCTCTCCTGAATAGACTAGAATTCTACAGTAATAATTATCCAGGGGCACATTTTAAATATAACAGTAACGTAATATCTGAGCCTAAAATAAAAAAAATGCATTTATCCTCATAGCACAGGACCATGATAAGTAAATATATTATCATAAGTGTTTTTTCTAAGACAACTCATAAATGGTACATTTAAACTGTCTTGTATGGTATTAAATTCAAATGATAACAAAAACATTACACATTATTATTTCTAATATTTTCCATATATTTAAATGATGTCATGAACTCAGTCAGTTTAAAAGGCGTTCTGTATTGTTAGTTCACAGTATTAGTGGATTTCTGTGCATTCAATCATTTTTGTTTTCAGGCAATTCAATGTTGTCCTGAAGCGTTAAACAATAATTCACACGTCACCAAAAGCAGATGTATTCTTCTTTGCTTGCACCTGTAGTTTCTTCTATACAGACTTTCAGCTTTTGTTTCGAAACCTTAGGTTTTAAAGTAATCCCCCCTTACCTTTACTAAGGACAAAAGTAACTGTGCAGCAGGCTGCACTAAGACATTCTATAACATGTATATACTCTGTAATGCATAAGCAGCAGGTGTTCTAACTGTTGAAAACTAATGCTTTTTTTTTCAGTATGTTCAATATTTATTTTTTTTTCCTATTTTTGCCCCTTTCCCCATGCCTGCTGACCATCAAGCCCCCCTTCAGTTCAGCAGAGAGGGCTATCATCCTAGTACCATTGGGAGTGCTTTGACCCCAGCTGTCCAAAGACCATCAGCCTCTACTAATTCAACTGCTCATCAAACGGCTCAGCCATGCCATCTCACAGCCCGGCTCAACTGGCAGTTTGTAGCTCACCAGGAATAAGCTGATATTACCATTGGATCCACTCTACAGCTAAAATGCATGCTGGATGGATGATAGCCCTCACACGATTAACAGCCCTCCAAGCCTGCTGATGGGTCCATCCTACAATCATCATTATGGCTTATGGCGTCAGTTCAGGGACTTCCTATATCCCTTTATCTGTGCATGCACAGTCCCACACATCCTCAAACAAAGGTGGCCATCACCAACTTTGGAAGCCACAGCCCTCCTCCTTCCTAAAATGGGCACATATTACTTGCAAGACTTTGTATTTAGGGAACAAAACAGCCTACAAGAAGATAAGCACACCCTCCTCCCAGGATGGGTGAGTTGTGTGTCACTCACTCTTACCCGCCACTCCCCAGGTTAGAACCTCCAGCACAATAGATGCAACTGGAACACAGGTTTTCTGAAGGTCTTCACCCCCCCCCCCCCTGCACCTTAGAGCCAGGGGCTGGTACCTGAAATTTATATTATGAGACAAATTCTACTTCTGAAATAAGTTATTTCATAATCTATGCCTGTTGTAAGTCAACATCTTAGTGTGGGTGACCAAAGTAATAGTGCAGGTGATTTAAAACCATAATTAGCACTACTGAGCATATGAGAAGGATCTGCTAGCAATTAAACTGCAGCAGGGAGACAGCTTCTCACCCATTTTGCCATCGATTACAGTGTTATTGGCCTTGGCATTTCAAGCAAAAGAGAGTTGGTCATGTTCCCAGGTGGCTCCATTTGTTCTTAGTGCTGACTGTTACATTAATGATTTAGGTTCCAAACAAAAGAGAGAATGCAAGGCTCATGAGAAACATTTGTACAAGTTTAGATGACAATAATAAGGCTGAAGATTTGGAACATCAAAGCGCAAGAAACAATATAAACTTCCTTGCATTTCAACTTGAAACCACAAATGCTGTTCTGCAAAATGGAAATACTGTAAATGCAAAAGTAACAATAAAATTTAACTAAAGTAGCATAATTTCATGCCAGTAATGTGCCGCGATGTTGGACATAAATTCCCCACTTTGTCAAGGAAAAGCTGTTTATAAATATGCTCCTTTGCTGTACATTTTAAGAATTCCTTCAAGCACCAGTGTGACTTTGGAGATCCATTCCTCAAATGGCTGTCTGAGTGGCTTTTATTTCATAGGTTCATAGGTGTGTACTAGGCTAATGGCCCTGGAGCCTTTACAAGCCTAGCCCATAGAATTACCCTACTTTTTGCCAATCACCTTCATGAACACACAACTTGGAGTTCAGATTTAAGCTGCATTTGAAATGTGCTGTTGATATTCTTGCTAGTTTCTGTCTGCTGTTTTCTCCAGCATGCTATTTTTTTCTGTCTGTAACTGTCTGTAGTCAATGTAATTGTTTTTCCAAGTACCCAATCCATCCAAATGTCCACCTCTAAAAGTTATGTATTGTAATTTTAATATGTTTTCAGTAAATGTTTGACTATAACTCATATTTGCTCCATTTGAAGTACTTCCTATAATTAAATTTCACTGGCATAAAGCCACTTTAAGAAAACATAAAAGTAATAATAATAATAACAGATAATAATGGGAATATCACCAGACTATGTGACTGAAGTATAAATGCTTTAAAGGTGGAAGCAGGATCCTGAATTAAAGTTCATTTTTAGGTTGCAAATTGATATATATATATCCTTATTTCTAAACTTTAGAAAGTGCTGGAAGTTTACACTGGGACTGGAGCCTACCACAGTTCAGATTATGCTATATTGCGTGCCATCTTCATGGGACCCTGCTATGATATACACAACTGGTACTGTGCATATAAGCAAATGACCCAGTGTGACACTGATATACACATGTTGCAGCTGAGTGAAATAATCTCCCTTGATTCACCATCAAGCCCCCTTCAGTTCAGCAGAGAGGGTTATCATCCTAGTACCATTGGGAGTGCTTTGACCCCAGCTGTCCAAAGACCATCAGCCTCTACCAGTTCAACTGCTCACCAAACGGCTCAGCCATGCCATCTCACAGCCTGGCTCAACTGGGAGTTTGTACCTTATGGATGCTCGTGTAACAATGAAAGGATAGTTTTATCAGTATTTTAGACAATTTTGTTTCATATTCACAATTTTAAATGTTAAGTCATGCAACATAAATAATACCAGTTTCAAGGGAAGTTAACTGTGTGACTGAATGCTGGAAATATTTCAGCAAAACATAGGAACAAGATAACAAGCTGGGAGCACCGCTGTTGGTCAGTGTTTAGTTACTTTCAGGAGAATTCATTGTAGTGTGCAGTTGACCAACAGATGGTATAAATACATTTACATTTCATTGCTCTGACATCACAAGGGGCATATCAGGCTATGATCAGTTCTAAGCTCTGTAGGATGACCTCATAGTCATACGTGTCTGTACTGAAAACTGAACTGTACTGTTTATCCTGCTTGATCCACCTTCCTGCTTCCTCAGCTTTTAACTGAATTTCGTTGTCAATATTTGGGTCTGTTGATCTTATTTTGTAGACCTAAAGTACAAAAAATAAAAAAATGTCTTCAGGCTAAGCAGAGTATATATATATATATATATATATATATATATATATATATATATATATATATATATATATCTATACAACGTAGTGTTTTGCTGTTTACTAAACTACAGGAAAGAGCAATAATAGCTCCTTGCTAGAGTTTACTGACTGTCAAAATGTATTTTATTGGATCTAAAGTTCACATGTCCAGAATTTCCAACATTCAGTATTACCAAATCAATATTAAGTATTATTCATGGCCTGTTGAAGCTCATCTTTATCCTGTCTCTTTTAACAGAGTCATTAAATTATGTGCCATGTTTTATTTACCATTGAATCTGGTATATACACACTTAATAGTAATACTCCTTCCACTGACTCTGATGAATCCTGTCATTTCCTTGGACTGGTTTTCTTAAGACTTACTGGTATTCAACCTATACCCAGCTTTGTCTCCAGCTTGTAATGTGCCTGTTTTTTCTCAGCCTTTTAAGTTTCTTTTTTCCTGTAATACATGCAAATAGACACACACACACACACACACACACACACACACACACTTACTCACTCATACCACAGGACTTATGTCACTCCTTAGGCATGATATCTTGCTATGCTTTAGTTTTAACAGCATTCACTTAAGAAGACATATCCGATGTTATTCTTAACAAACTTAACAAGTAGATTTCTGTACCATGTATAAATACATTTCATCACATACCCTGTCATCTGCACTGCTTTATCAAAAGAAACATCTATATATAGGCTGAACATTAAATTGTTGTCTATGCTATTCCTAAATCTTCCTAACCTCACACCTCTGACACCAGGTGAGTACAATGCACCTCTGTGTTATCAAACCTAATATCTCCAGATCCTGGAAGTTATATTTTATATAGATTTAATCTAAGCTGCTATTCATATATTAGACGCAGGCCTGATCTAGAATTCTTTGCAAGCCGTTACCATGTACTTTAGCTGCATTTATAAATACCATGTTTTTGTCCTCCACCTATCTTATAAATATTCCTTTGGAAGTGCTAAGGATATAAAGAGAATACATACAGCTTTAAAACAGATTCCTCTACAACATTATCGATCAACTGCATTTTTCTCACTTTACCATACATCGCATGACCAGTTAACCAGCTGTCTCTCCAGTCTAACAGCTCATTAGGAACATAAAGGTGACGTAATATGTTTATTATACAATGACTGGTCATTAACATTCTAAAACGAGCATGCTCATTGCCCAGTTCAACCAGCGTGCCCATTGTAAATCTGAGAATATACCAACAGAAAAAGGGCCGGTCGCCTGGAATTTTTTCCATTGGTATATTCTTTATTTTTAACTTTTTTTTTCAACAAAAATAAAAACAAAATTTGTAGTCCGGACTCTGGACATATGAGAGAGACACCATGCAGGAAATACAAGGGAAATCAGGTACACTGTTTAAAACTAAAGACATGTACCTGATTTCCCTTGTATTTCCTCCATTCTCTCTCTCTCCTACCCTAAGCTTCCCAAAAATCTTTTTTTTTTTTTAATTAAAAAAAAAGAAAAGAAAGAAAGGAAAAGCAAAGCAACGGAGGTCTTCTTTTCTCCTTTGCTTACTTTCCCGAGCACTGATGTACTGGGTATGCATGGGAACGCAAGTCCCGTATGCATGTGCAGTACATCAACACAAGGAAGCAGTATGCCACCAGCTGTGGAAGAACAGTCATGCACCGTCATACAAAGACATTATTTAAGAAAACTAAGTATTTTTTCCTTAAATAATGTCATTGTATAATAGCAATAACCAACTCCTTGGCTGTGGCATACTGAAATTTACCCACAGTTGGCTTTATTTAATCACTCAGGATTCACCCTCTTGATTAAACCACACCAACTGTGGGTAAATCTTCAGTATACCACACCGACATCTTCGGTTATTGCTATAATGAAATATCCTATTTAACTCTATACTAAATGATTTCTTGAAATGTAAACAGTGACACCCTGTACACTTTCATCCAAAACTCTTGGAACATGACCAAAAACATATTTCTGTTCAGAACATATTTCTATCCTTGAAATCCTGTGGTCTTCTAAATCAATAAAACATTACGAAAATGTTCATGTTAACAAAAAAATCTTAATAACATTCAAGTAAACAGACTAACTTGCATGTAGAAGGGTTATCTTTTGTCTAACCTAACAAGCAAACAAATAAATAATGATACATGTTCAATGCGTGCATTTCTTTACTTATTCTTGATGTTGTCCTACTTATTGATGTTATTTCTCTGGAGCTCCTTTGTCATACTTATTGTGTCGAGCATTGCTTGTTTCTCCTTCCTCTTCATTTAAGCTCAGATGTGCATTTAAGAATGTAACACATATGTATTTTATGATTGTGGCTTGTTAACTGTTAAGCCTCACAGCTGACTGACTGACCCATGTATTCCCCCTTGCAGTGACAGCCTGTCATGGGAGACTGTCATCCAGGCAGCCATTAGGGCTTTCTGATGATGGTGTATGTCCTCACCCCCACACAGCTGACATATGCCCAGTTAGGTAAGGACCTGCTATGCCGTCTCTCGAAGGGGACATGCACACTCCTGTGTATGCCTTCCAAAAAGATAATGCTTGCCACAGCTTGTTAGAACCAAGGAAATGTCCCTGGCCCACAAACTATATGCTGTACTCCTTGAGAGCCAGTTTTGCTTCAGGCCAGACCACCTCCCTAACCACAGGATTTGAGAGTTGGCATCAGCTACTGACTCCCACCTTCCGTGGTCTACTCCTCTAGTATCTTGGCTGCATCTGGGTCATAGTGAGGGCTTCCTCCCTCTATGACATAGACCTGACTGATTCAAGTTTTTTGGTATCAAAGCAGGATGGCTTATGGAGGCTAGTCCTGGACCTACCTACACCAAACAAATTCCTGAATGTCACAAAATTCAGATTGCTAAACTTGTACACTTTCCTGCCTTTGCAAATAAATTACTGGTGACCTTAGATATGAGCAGGTAGCCTCATTTATGATTATGAAAAGTACACTTCCATATGATTATTAAATGCAGTCTCCACTCATTGCCATAATGTGTGTTTGTAAGCAAAATTAAATTGTGGCTAAACATTCACTAGTCAGATTGTTGCTTAAATGGAATAAAAAAGCAAAATGTTTGGCTGACAATGAACTGGCCAGATGCAGATCATGTAAAATTAAAAAAATGAAACAGCAGTTTCCCAAAATGTCCCATAATTAAATGTGTCTCACCCAGAAGCTTTACAACATTGTACTTACTAAAAGAGCTGTAGGGAGACTATTAGGAGTTAGTTTTAATGGGAGGGGTTAGTTTTCCTCCACTGGTTACTCTTTTGGGGTTTTGCCATTGGTTTCGGGCAGACAGAATAAGTTGTTTAGCATGATCAGGCAGTATGACAGCTTTGTAACCTGCCATTCAGAAATGACATCACTGCCTGCGCTGGTAATAACTAGAAAAGCTGGGGCAGGAAGTATTGAACCCCATTAAGTACAAACAGTCAGGGTTCATATGTAATTACTGTGCAAGTCACCACAAGGAACCTTTCTGTACTGCTTTGTTATCTGCTGGAGAAGACACTTAAATATAGTCAATGCTACCCTACCAGTATAGCTGTTATTGAGAAGAAATAAGATGGTTACTGTGTCTGTTTATTAAATCTAGGGGCTCTGATCTTACCAAAACGTAAACTTTGAGACAGATTCCAAAAGACATACTTTAGGAGTAACTGAATTATAAGGTGTAAGACCTATTTATTTTTCTTTTTTTTCTTTTTGGACCTGGTTAGTCCCACTAGCGTAGTAGCCTCTTTTCAGGGGAGAGACCAGAGGTGGTATTTATATTACAGGAGAAATTTAGCAAGGGCATCAGGAAACTTCTGCTACTCTATATGCTAGGTGCCATGGGATATTTTACATCTACCTGAGCTACCGCCAACTCATGCAGATAGGGCTTTGGTTTAACATCTCATCCAAAGAATAGCATAGTCAGGATCGCAGCACCCCCATTATGCTGCACTACAATGTCAGCAATCAATTTGCTTGGTTTGGGAATAGAATCCACAGCCTTGTGCACCAAAGGTGAGTGTGGTACCTGTTGTACCACTGACACTGATACATAAAGCATGCTTAGACCAGAATAAGTCACTTACACTGAGAGCAAGTCTTTTGGAATCAGGCTCAAATTATTTCTGAGGATTAAAGAATGGATAGAATCTGACTTTTTAAAATCTTGCTGCAGTGCAACAAAGAACTGCCTAGAATGCAGAACGAACTGCAACAGCAAGTTCTTTTGTTCCCTTCAAAGTCAAAGGTCAAATGTTATAAAACTACCTAGGCATCAAAAAGGCATTTAACACCACTACTTACAAGATCTCCCTTATGAGCTTTTTTGGGAACACTCCAAGTAGAAAACACAATCCATTAAGAATGACCCTTTTTGATAGTCTTTGTATGGTGCATGCTACATGTCATATCAGGGTGAATTACTTGAGATTTTTGAAATAAAATACTTCGCAGGAGACCTACAAGTAATAAAATGAATATTTTAAAAATAAAAACAGAATTCTAAGTCCATGCATGTACAAATGGAATTTGGTTAATGGCACTCGTGAAAATTGTATGCTTGCAAATTGTTTGACTATGTGCTGTGTCTGTTGTCACTACCACCGCAGTCAGAAAAAAACGTTTGGTCTTTTTCATTTAGCAGACAATTAAAATCACCAGCTATTATAAGGCTCCCTTTTTATTTTTAAAATTATAGCATCTATATGTATCTAGATAATTTAGATCCAGTTCCTGGAACTAAGTAAACATTTACATAAGTATTTAGTCAAAAGAATTGGAGAAATTATTATTTTGTTTTATGTCTTGTAATTTATTACTACTATATATAAAATATACTTGCTGTTACTATAACTGTTAATTGTTTTAGGCATTAGAACATTATTTTTCCAAAGAATTACACCACCTCTTCTCTTTTCTTTAAAATTGGAACTAACCATGCCTCCCTCATTTATGGAATGTATAAATACTGCAAAAATTGTTAAGTCAATGAATTCATTACTGTTAAGATAAGAACAATTAATATTAGGTCTAAATATAATAAAACACACACACACACACACACACACACACACACACACACACACACACACACACACACACACACACGTATGTATATGTGTTATTTTCATGCCTGAGCTGCATGCATAAGGTCCAGTGGTAAAGTCACAGAGTGTGCTTTGTTTATCACAGCTGATTTCATATTAAACTCACCAGATGTGAGGCAGTGTTAACTGATTGTGCAAGGCTGGGTTAAAACATATTTGGAGCATGTGCCAGTGTCTGATTCCATGTACATGGTTCTGTTCTCTTTTCTTCATGATTGTGTAACCATGGAGTTTGTATGTTACAGTACTGGGTCCAGTGGTGCAGTAATGTTTTGCAGTTAGCTGTGCACAGCTTTTGATCACTTGTAATTGCAGTCAGTAGTCTGTGATTGTACAGTGCTTGCTTTTAATTTCAACAGACAGACATACAATATATATATATATATATATATATATATATATATATATATATATATATATATATATATATATATATATATATATATATATATATGCGAGTCTCAATTTTCGAGAACAGTAACGTGTACATGTATACATACTCACAAACACATAAAAATGCATATATGTTGCTGTTCTTAAATGTTGAGTTGCACATACTTGACACACAAAGTACTTATGTTCCACTGACTCAGAAATGGTGGGTGACTCATTGGAGCAGAGGCTACCATAGGTCCTGCAGAATGGGTAGTTAGTACTGTTGTAGCATTTAGCTGTCGACTAAATGGGACATGACAAAATGTGGCAAATGAGTCTCATGTTGACCAAGGCACTCCACCATTTGTCAGGCAAGCATATGTGTGTGTGCACATGTACAGTGAACACTTTAATAGATAAAGTTATAGATGGACATATAAGTGGGAATATGGAAAGGTTTTGCTTTTTTAATCACCCTGTCTCTCTCTCTGTCTCTCTCTCTCTCTCTCTATATATATATATATATATGTGAGTGTGTGTGTGTGTGTGTGTGTGTGTGTGTGTGTGTGCGTGTAGATAGATAGATGTATAGAAATCTAGCAAGGAAAAAGTGTCCCTAAAACAGAAATGAAAAGCTTGCTTTTTTCACCAATGAGAATTGCAATTAATGTAACATTTTTTCTGTAGTCATAATATTTACTAGAATTTGCCCCATCCTCTCAGCAGCACGTCATAGTGTAGTGATGGTGGGACTGTAGAAATTCATTCATGAGTCTACTGTCCTGACTTACAGACAGACTTCTGTAGTACATGTCTAATGACTTTTTAAGTAAATGTAGCGTGTTACTGACCACAGCCCTGTTGGTATGTGCACATGACTCGGTGTCGAACAACTCTAATGTGCTTAAAATGTTCACATAAGAATTTTCAGTTCCTGTTGCATGCACAATGTAATTCAAAAGGCTACAAAGGTCTGCAGTCCTTCAAAGAAATCTGTGTTTAATACCACTTTTTTGCTTGCTTTTCCTATTTCCAGATCAAGGCATTTAACTGATAGCAGGCTGTCTTTTCAGATGAGTCGCACTGCTCACTATTAAGTATGTATATTTTCCGCAGAAGCAGAGTTGTCAAAAGACTGGATCCATTTTTAATGCTTATTTGCTTTCTCCATTTTAAAAATGTCAGAAGATCCAGTAATCTATACATTAGAGGGTAGTTGTAGTATGATAGCGCATTTTTTTCTTTTGAAACCGTTATGTAGTATATCTTGCTTGTAAATGCTGTAATCGAGTGAGGGACTGTACATGAAGACGTAGTACAGTACAGTCATGTTTGTCAGATTAACAGCAAGAGGCACAAAGCAAATGAGGGTCTTATTAGAATAAGGCAAAGGTGCCTAATATAAGCTGTTTAAGGGCTGTTGAAGAAAATGACTTGAGAATGATTTACGTATCTATCCTTTAGAGCTACAGACTTCTACTGTGCGAGAAAGACTGCAAATGTGGAGATTTAAAAGGAGCTGTGTGAGTAATTGGTTATATCATACAATTTCAATTCTGTAAATTCTGCAACATTTTTGATTAACACAGTATTGAAAGCAGAAGAGTAAACCTGAAGCTAAAAGGAATAGAGACATAAGAAGTCTGTTTCTGGAAGTAAAAAAGAGGTAAGCATGGATAACACAAATCTTCAAGTTCCTAATAAGGCTACAGCTAAAGCAAGCTGAATATATGTCTATTTTAAAAAAATATTTTGGCTACAGTGTGCAATAATAAATACACAAAACACACATGCATAGGAAAAGCCTGCAATTAAATTAAACTGTGATTCTTTGCCGTTGTGGATGCCAGACTGTGATCACTCGACCCATCCTTCAGAGCTGAGCAAGGCACCCTCATTTCTCACTGTCACTCGGCTAGCTCCAAGTCATCGACCTTTAACCCCACCATCAGGTTCACAGAGAGGTCAGAAAGGAGGGGGATTCTTGTTCCCTATGTCAGTCTACAGCTGTTGCCCTGGAGATTGAAGAGTAAGAGTGAGCCTCTGCACCCTTGCTCTGTTCAGACATCATGAAATTAATTATTGCAGTGCCAAAGTGGTAATTTTGTTTTCTTTTTTTTCAGTAGTGCATGTGTGTTTCATAGTATACACTGCTATCATCTCGGTCAAATGGTGTCTTTCACGGTTTACATGTCACATACGAAATCCAGTCAGAAATGAGCTTTGGTGATTGGTAAATCAATGGAAGAAACTGTTTACAGTTTATTTACCTGCCAGACACGCTCAGTGTATTTTATAATGATCTGTTTTCCCAGCTTTAAAGGAAAGAAAGAAAGAAAGAAAGAAAAATGATATGGCGGGCAACAGATTTGTTAATATGACGGTAGTGTCTTAAAAGCTACATTTCCTTACTTCTGTTGATTTATAAATGTAACTGTAACAACTAGATGTGTATTTAATCTAAACAGATGTGGTGATATCCTCAAAACTGTCTGCAGTGCGGTTGCATGCAAATATATGTAACTGCAGTATGATTATGTCTGTTACAGAGAACTGCTGATCAGCTCTTTAAAAAAATGTACTCCTAAAGTGAAACCAGTGTAATTCATACTGACTAACCCCTTGGAATTTTTCCTGAAGATTATTTCTAACTCTGATTAGAAGGATGGACAGAGTAGAGTTTAGCCATGCAAGGTGCTTCGTTACAGGCTCAATTTGTAATTACAGTGACAATTTTGTGGCTTCATATTTTCTTCCTCATTAGGGTAAGCCGTATGGGTCTGAGTGCATCTCCTTCTAAAATAATGCCATATCTAACACCTTTGTGTGTGTGTGTGTGTGTGTGTGTGTGTGTGTGTGTGTGTGTGTGTGTGTGTGTTAACATTTAAAAATATTGTTTTTCCAGTGCTCTCCTTTCTAATGAACATGGAGTACATGGGTAACAGTGAGAGTACTGAAACTGTCCACAAAACAAATTTGCTGTAATTCCCAATGGGAGTGAGTGTCCTAGAGGGATTCATATCTGGAACTCATCAGTAACCAACCTGACTAGATTTCGGACAGAATACTTTTGGTGTTCGTGTAAAGTGCAGTAAAACAGCACAACAAAAATAACAGTCCTATAACCCTGCTTATACAGTATGCATTTGTGAAGCTTTAGTAGCTTTATAACCACAGAAGCAGACAACAAGGGAAGAACGTAACATGAATTTAAAGTACCTACACTACCACAAAATACAGGCAGCATTCATGCAGTCACTGCCTATGTAGAAATCCTCTCTCACTTGTACAGGAACAAATATTAATATTTGTTTTTGAGAAGGGCATAGGCAATATAATTTAACAGTACAGTACACAAGGCTGAAATACAAACAAAGTAGGCAAAAATATGTGCAGCTGTAAAATTTCATTTGGTTTTCCAGGGTAGAGCATTGATCTCCATGGAACTTTCTTCATACTCTGGTTAAAGGACTTGCTCAGAGACACAGAGTTAGGTAATGGAGGCTGAAGGAGTCAAACCTAGCACTGCTGGACAACAGGAAACAGCTTGTTAACAGCTCCATAATCCTCTAAGCTAACTTCCAGACTCTTAACATTGTATGCAAGAACAACATCAGATGACATGAAATTCCAAACAAGTTTCTTTTGTTATGGAGTTTGAGGGACAAAAGCACCCCAAACAGCAGGCACACAAAGTTTTCATTTCTGAGTGATGTTTATCTTGTGTTCACCAGATTTTCCATTTTCATTTGAATGTTGAAAGGGTTCTGCCATGCATGCAGATGACATTTGTAAGACAGCACAGTCTAGTAGGCTATAGGGGTTGTAGAAACACTCCTAGTACTTCTACACATACAAAAAGCTTTAAAAAACTGTAATGTGCTTTTTTTCTTTTAAGATGTACCGTAACGGAATAGTCCTTAAAATATGTGTATGTAGACAAATGTACAATTGACTGTACACTTGCCCCCTAAGCACATTTCTGAGTATATAACAGGAGGATCCCATCTGAGGTTGGGAAAAAGGCATGAAATGCATTGCTGACCACCCATTGCAGTGCAACCCTTCTGGCAAGGGCACAAGGGATATTGCCATATCAGTTGACCCAGTAGATATGCATCACCCTCTCAACAATCATGCCTGCGCCGTGCACCTCTTCCTTCCTCTAACTTCTCAAAAATGTACAATTCTAGTGGGATGCATCAGAATTTAAAAACATGATACATCATGCACAAGGACAAAAAAGGCAGCATCTGGAAGAGGGTAAATAACCAGCTGTTTCCCATCTTTAAACTAATATTTTTTTTTTTTTTTTTTTTTTTTTAAACTAATATTTTGATGCATCACTGAAGTACAAAAGTAACTAAACACTTTCTGTACAAGAGCAAGAAATGCATATCTTTACAAGTCATGTTTAGAATCCTGCTGCAAGTTTCCATAGGCTTAAATATGCCATTTGCAATTAAGGCAGGTAGAATTTTCTGTATAAGGTATGTTTGCAGTGAAAGGATAAAATTCAAGCAGGAAGTTGTCTTTTGAGCTCTTAGACAAGCCATTTCAATGTTATGTTCCCATGCCTTTGTGTTAGATGCAGTTAGGTAATTTGAATATATTTTTAAAGCTTTTGCTGACTTTGCTTGTTCTCTGTGTGTATTACGCAAAGTGGCAAAGCAAAATGTCTGAATGTTTTATACATTTTTCATTACTAAGCAGTGAAACTTTGCAATGGATCCTTCAGAGAAGACAATCCTTATTAGATTGATATTCCAGCACATTTTGGAATTCCAGTACATTTCGGGATAGAGATGTGGAAATCCAGCTCTGAGGCTACCATTTCTTTTGGAGATATAATCCAGTGATTTAAGTTTTATGTTGAAAATTAACCTCTGATTTTTTTACATCAAACTGAACAAGCAATAATCAAGGTAAGAGTAAGCAGACTGTTTTAAAAAGTATACAGCACTAAGCATGTTAAAAAGTACATATTATTACAATTGTATAAAGCAAAACAAAACATCTAAAGGTGTGTGGTAACTAATCACTTGTTAAAGTTGGAGTGTAAGGTAAGCTTAAAATTCTGATTAGAAAACAGAATCAAAACACAATGGATCACTGAAGAGATTGCTCCCTAACAGATTTAAAATCTAGGCTCATTCCTGATCTTTTGACACTGAAAGTATGGAGTGGGTCTGTGTTCTCTGAAACACAATGTTTTCCTCTGTGTGCTTTGTCTTCCATCTAAAAACATGCTGTTTGACAGACTTCACTAAGTTTTATCTCCATATGGGTCTTTTGTGGCTGGTGAAGGCTGGTTTGCCTACCTTATTAGTAAAGTAAATAATTAAAAGTGCTCATTTACTTGCAACAAGGAAAACATCTAAGCAGGAGCGGCCTTAGGTCAACTGGTGCCCTAGGCAAAAGGGCTCCATGGTGACCCCCCACCACACAACCTGGTGCCCCTATTCTGGTCTACCTACACCAAACAAATACTGGGAAAGTGCCCCTGCTAGAGAAGCGCCCTAGGCAGTTGCCTAGTTGGCCTATGCCTAAGGCCAGCTATGCATCTAACAACAAGCATAATGAATATGAAGGCCTTTGGGGTAGATATGCTTTTTTTTTAAGTAATTTAATCTATCTTCCTTCTGTAAACTGTATGACAATAAAGTTTACTTTGACTTTAGATACTTTCATCTTCATTCTTGGATTTTTTTGCAGTTTCTTGTTGTCATGGTATGCACAGCAGTCTGAAGACTAGCAGTGTTAGCGAACAAGATCGTACAAGTCAACCTGTAGCCAAGAGCATGAGATCATGGAGCCTTCAACATCAACAACAATGCCACTGCATTCTGCATGCCATTCAGTGTAAATGTCAGACTTCCACCCCTGGAAGTAACTGATGAAGCATTTCATTAGTCAAGACCTGGAATCACTAAGGAGCAACTTTTAGCAGGTAGGTTTTTGTAAAGGAAAATTGTTTAATCTTACTGTATGATTCTGTGTCCATAAAAACAAGACCTGATCATGAATTCTGAATTCTTCACATTGAAGTCCATTTCATGGACTACATAAAAGTCACACAATATAAAAGAACCACTATGAAAATGGCAGCCAAAACCAAGACATTGTGGAGTGTGTATGAGTTTCCCCATCTTTAAATTAGTTGTAACTACTATTCCCTGCCGCTCGGTTTTGTTAAGGTTGACTTTTACCAGCTCCTCCTTATTATCTGATCTTGGATACTGGTGTAAGAGTCACAGAACAGTGAGGCAGCATTTGATTTACTGGGACCACTGAACATCTAGAGGGTACCACTGTCAGCAAAACAATGACAGCTGTATAAGTTACCAATGTCCCTGTAGCAATGCTGACAACTTACAATAAAACTGCTAACCAAAAGAACCAGGACTTGCAAATCGAGTTTCCAAATCAGTTGGGCAGGATAAATGACTCAGAGGTGTTGCTGTCTTAAGACTGTAACTTCACCCTCACCATGTTTAGTTCATAGTCGTACCACCTGATTGACAAGACTCAACTATTTTTTTTCTGCAACAATGGTGGGATTTATTTAATTTCCAGGGATCATAGCAAAACAATGTGATAATGCTGTGTAGAATTAACAAGAGTGCCACAAATTATATGTAATGCATTTTTGGGGGGAGTAACTGCCAGTCTACCGTTCCTTTTACAGTAAGCTGAAACACCCTACTTATTCAATTCCTACTTACTGCCCTACATTGGGTCATCCACTTCTGCAGGCTCATTATATACAAATTAGTTATCACCAATAAACACACAACCTAGTGCTACAAATGGGTCTCATCTGTAAAGACAGTGTACTCCACTATCAGTTATTCTGTTGTGTCCTTTATCTCACCACTAACTCATATAATTCTCTAAGTATCAAGTCTTCCTTTTGAGCACCCTGTCTTTGTAAATATTAATTTTGTTTGCTAGGAAGTGTCCTGTATATCTTAATGCCTTCATATGGACGACCAATTTACTGAGTGCTTCTGTTAAAGTACTTTTACATGTTCCCTATCACTACCACATCGATGACGGTGATCCTATTTCTCTTCAAATTATGGTCATAATGCAGACTTCTTCAAAGGCTCAGGTCTATGGAAATAGCTCTTTTGGATGAAGTTAAAAGGCAATAGGGAAGGTATTAAAGGTAAGACGACTAAGAAACCAATGGGCTTTCAGAGGTGGAGGGTCCAGGTGGCTGCAACTATTTGTCACACCATTTAGAGCAATAAAATGGCTTCCAGTTGGAATGGTAGTTGCACAAGTACTTTGTGGTCTTGCTGGCAGAAAGTATGTGTTAGGATGGTCTTTTGACAAAAGTGTCAAAGAATATAAAGGTTGTTAAACAATATGAAGAAAGGAGAGAGATACTGGGATTCATGGGTAGAAGCATGAGCAGTGGAAAGGAATCTGTTCTTCCCTTGTACAGACATATGGTGATACCCCACTTTGAGTACTGTGTGTTGTTGTTGTGTCTTTCAGCTTTACCTGGTTAGGGGTCGCCAGGCGGAAATCCGGTCCGCTAATGAGTGGTAGTTGATTTTTACGTGCCGAGTTACCAGCCCTGACGCACAAAATTCAACGAAGGTATGCCCATTCACGCATATCTCCATGCAGAAGACGCTCTAGCTGAGAATCGAACCGGACAGCGTCTTCCTGTGAGGCGACAACGCTACCGCAGCACCACCACCATGGGTTACTTTGAGTACTGTGTGTACTTCTGAAAATTCACACTCCATGATGACACAGGTAGGATGGAGGTAGTTTAGGAGGGAACAAAACTTATAGAAAGCCTTTGCTGGAAGTAATGAAATGCTTACCCATTAATGCAGCGGTAAGGCATTCTTTTTCATCACCCAAGACCCAGGTTCATGTCCTGTCCGAGGTCAGACAGGAGAATGGGCACTAAGTGGCCACTGGCCTGTCTTTGGGGAAGGGTTAAGATGAAATTTCACTGTGACTGCACTGATGAGATGAGGGCATGTTACATTCAGGCTTCTGATCATAAGACCACAGGAGGAGGGACTTTGACATACATACTGACATGATTGTGACATGAAAATGTTGGTATTTCTAATGAGTTAGTCTGAGCCTGGAATGTTGACTTCACAGCAAACATCTACCACAGCATCTGCCATGATGGTATTTGTGCTGTCTGACCACATAATGTACCATTCTTAATACTTTCTCATTGATCCTACCCACACAGCCAAGAAGATCAGTCCTTCAGGAAAGATGTGGATGAGAGGCTGGGGCATATTACAATCAGATTGCACCAGGGTAGTGGAGCAAGAATAGTTTCTAGAAGAGGATGGTAGTAAATACTGAAAAGTTTCCTTTTAGAAAAGTTGGGCAGGACTCAGAAAAAAAAAGATAAATTATTTGGATATAAAGGACACATAATATATATCTTTAGGCCAAACAAAATGTGCTAAGGTACTGTGTTAGTATGAGGCATGGACAATAATAGTTACAGAGTAAATACTGTAAGTCAAAAATAATGTTAACATGGAGGTGTCCTTCAGAAGTACAAAAAAAAGTTTGTTATTGTTCTTTGCTGTGTTTCTGAAACATCCCAAATCCAGGCAAAACATCATTGCTAAGTATGTCTCTCAATTACAATATACATTCATAACCCATGTTGCTTCTTTCTGATTTGCAGACATTAGAAAAGAAATTTGTTTTTCTTCTTTTCAGAAAACATGTATAAGAAGAAACAAGCACAATCTAAAGTTGGGTTGAAGTGTGGATGTCACAGTTAAGGGTGATAATCACTATTATACCATGACCCCCCATTAATATTCCAAAACGTGCACGCTGATTAGCCAGCGTGCACATTGTAAATCGACTTATACTAATGGAAAAAGGTCCGGTCACCCGTACTTTTTCCATTAGTATAAGTCTTTTTTAAAACACTGTCTCGCTATGTTAAAGGAGTTTAACATAGCGAGACAGGTTTAAAAAAAGCAACGGAGATCTCCGTTGCTTTTTTTAAAGCTGTCTCGCTATGTTAAACTCCTTTAACATAGCGACAGTGTAAAAGCAACGGAGATCTTGCTTTCTCCGTTGCTTTTTAAACCTGTCTCGCTATATTAAATGGGTTTAACATAGCGAGACAGCTTTAAAATAAGCAACGGAGATCTCCGTTGCGTATTTTAAAGCTGTCTCGCTATGTTAAACCCATTTAACATAGCGAAACAGTTTGTAAAAAGCAACGGAGATCTTGCTTTCTCCGATGCTTTTTTCAAAACTGTCTCGCTATGTTAAATGGGTTTAACATAGCGAGACAGCTTTAAAAAAAGCAACGGAGAATCCGTTGCTTTTTTTAAAGCTGTCTCGCTATGTTAAACCCATTTAACATAGCAAAACAATAAAAAGCAATGGAGATCTTGCCCACAGCTCTGGTGTACTGTGTAGGCATACGCATGCACAGTACATCAGAACTGCCGTGGAATACCAGACAGCTGCGGAAGGGCAGCAAGGAGGCATTATACAATGCCATTATTTAAGAAAAGTAATTTTTTTTTTCTTAAATAATGTCATTGTATAATAGCAATAACCCACTTCTGGGTGTGGGTAATGCTGGATTCACCCACGGTTGGCTTTGTTTGGTAAACCATGCCAACAGTGGGTAAATCCAGCATTACCCACACCCAGGCGTGGGTTATTGCTATATTCTTATTTTCAATACTATTATTCCAAAATATTTATGACAAGAAGGGGGTGGCAATTTACCCCCATTCCATACTTGACTAGTAAACTCCAATGCATAGGGTCTTTACTCATGGGGTTACTGTATGAGTTGGAAGTGACTTGCACGTGGAGGATTTTTTAGATTTTTAGAATTCTCCAAGGTAGAAATAAAGTCATACATTTAAAGCATCTCAATGTATGGCTTCTTTTCAAGACCAGGCAGGCAACCATGTGATAAAATCTATGGTGTACAGACATCTGTTGTGCCAATGTTTCCTAGGCTGTTATATCAGTATTTTTGTGAGCCTAAGAGGGTTTTAAAGGATGTAAGCTAGACAGAATTCACTGCTAAATATGTCTGCTGATGTTTAGCTTGAAGTAGCTGTTTCTTCAGGAACAAAGTCACCTGGGAAGGGATGTTTGCGTTTGTGAACATTCTAATTAAATATTCAGACAGCAGTGTCTGACTAGGGTCACTTTTGGATGTAAAATTGCAAAGCTGACTGAGCTGAGACTATTTTAGAGTGTGTCATTGTGCCTCTGTGACATTGCTTTGCTTTGCAGAGCAATTTTTTCTGAGTTGGTTCTATTGTTTCGTGGAAGAATTAAGTTTAGTTTGTTTCAGAACACTGTATTCACTATGTATCATCTAAATCAGCCAATTCACTCATGTGCCCCATTAAAGCTATATTGTTTACTTCTTGTGTAGGTACAGAAAGGGGCAAATCAGCTGAAGGCACAGAAGAAGCCATCAAACTACTCACGGGAAAAAAGTATCTGTTGGAATTCACTTAGCACAAATGTAAGGCTATTTTAATTTGCGCTTGCTAAAACAAAACCATGAGGGCAACCTAACTTATCAATTTTTGACTGACTAGCTAATGTTTGAAAGTCAGTTATATGAACAAGTGCTGGATCAAAAAAAAAAAACACAAAAGATCAAAAGTACGTTGAATTTTGTGCGGTCTTTTTTATGGGGGTGCAGTGGGTGCAACAGTATACCTCCTTCCTTTATTGAGCAAATCCAAAATCAACACATCTTGGAGTGTAACTAAATATCCACTTAACATTGACCCCATTCAAGCAATGTGGTTTTCAGTGAATCAACAAAAACACAGATCACACATGTGGCTTTGAGCAGTTTGACTACTGCTGCTTTCTTGAGATTCTCTGCTATTCGTTGACATCTCAATCTTCCTTAACTGTTTGCTGGTAGACAAGGTCTGCCACAAAGGTAATGCAAGAGGCAAAAATGCATTATGCGTATTCTTAGGAATCAGCAAGCAATTTTCACCTTTATGTGAGTCACTGATTAAAGCGTTTTACGGGAATGTCATTTTCTTGAATGAAACTAGGTGAAATGGAATTCATTGAAAGAAGGCGTGCATTTTTCCCAAATTTGACTCAATTGTAATTTCATGGGAAGGAAGGAAGGTACAAGGTGTGTCTCCCTGCTTGGGTATGACCTTTGCCACCAATGTAAAGTAGTTTACATTGTGGTATTGTGTTTTTCAGTAATATCATTTCACTTCCTTTTTTTTTCCCAAGGAAACAACACTAAAACATTCTGGTCTTGATCCATGGACATTAATTCAAAGGTGTATGTTTTTGTAACATTCATTCTCTTTGATTATCCCTTAAAGACTGTGCAATTTAATGGAAACACGTTTCCTGCCTGTCCATCCCTTCAGTGCTGTTATCTTTAACTTTAAAACCATCCTAGTCAGGTTGAAAAACCTGCAAATTACCTATTTATTTTCTCCTTTATCTAGAAAGGGACTGCATGCTACCTGTGTTGGTGTAAATTTTCATAATTACTGTTTGCATCTGAGTATAGTTTTGTTTCAATAACTGGATCAGACATACTGAATTTTTATAAACTGTTGCCATCTCTTTGTGGAATATCAGACCAAACCTAAAAGCCTGGAAAGTGGAGTTATCTTTTTTTTTTGTTTTTATTAAATAATAGCAGCCACTGTACATTCTGTCTAGTATCAAGACTTTCATAAGCAGTAATGCCAGATGGGGCAGAGATTATTGTGGAAATAATGGATCACAATAGGATGTTGTGAGGGCTAGTGATACATATGGAAGGCCTCTCCAACCCTGGATGGTCCATACTTTCATCTGTTACACCCATCCTGTAGAACATTACTGTGCTTGGATAAAGGGCTATCTGTTAATGTGTTTTATGTTTGTTTTATTATTACACATAATTTTTTTTAAATTTTTGATGTAAAGCTGCTTTGCCTTATATTTAAAGTTGCTCTAAGACATCTAATTGTTGTTAGAGGAAATATTTAACGTCTGAAATATAAGTTTTGTAATTACTTAATGATGTTTATACAGATACACAGAACACACACACACACACACACACACACACACACACACACACACACACACACACACACACACACACACACACACACACCAGTATACTCAGAAACAGATAGATGCATAGGCAGACAGTCTCACACACATACTGAAACTTGGACACACAAAGACACATGCACTCCACGTCACATACATGCAGTCATACATAAACACACTCACCCACACGCACACACATACGTGCATACCCACAGAAATGTAGTCAAAAACTTCAACCACTGTCTTGACTTGAGTATGCCAGAAATGTCTCCATTTTGATAAAATGAATGGAACAATTCATACAATACAAGGTGAGCATTGCATCCACCTATGCCTCTCAACTGTCCCTGATTTTGCAGAATGTTACTCATTTTGCATCGTTTTATTTATTTATTTTTTTTTGTTACTCAGGCCCTCTGGAACATTTGATTTTTTTGGTAAATCACAGAAGATTATATTCAGTCAGTAAAGCCAGACATTCGAATTTCATACATGTTGTTCAGACAATACATGTTGATGGAAAACCTCTTTCTATTTCATTTCTAAGTGAATTAAGAACATATTTTAAAAGGTCGTTACCTGCCCCCCTCCATTATTATTGATTTGTCCAGAATTCTTGAGCAAAGAAGGTGAAAAAAAATATCCTCTCTCGTTCTCCAACTCATTCATATGTACACACATACTTGTAATTACAATACTTTGTCTAAATTTGTCCACCTTGTTAGACACATCGTAGCAAAGAGAAAATAAAATGGCAAGTACTTGTAACTGTTACTGCAGTTACTTTTGCTAGTTGAGTTTTTTTTTTTAAATTTTGTACTTGCTAAACTGAAAGTCTGTTTTTCACAAGTATGAAAAAAGGTGGCATCCATTTGCATTTTTTCCATCCATGCTTCACAGCAGCTTTATATGCTGAAGAAGATGCCATATTTGTACTGGTTGATATCTGTGCAACAAATCCTTGTTGGAGAAAATATATCAGTTTAGTACATTCTTGAAGAAGCTGCATAGACTCCTGTCTATACAACCTTGTTTCAAAGTACTGTGTGCTGGTAGAGAATGAATATAAAAAACAGAAGTGAGTTTATCTTCAGGAAAAAAATCCTTTGCTTCAAAGCACCATTCATGTATTTATTGATTGATTGATTTATTTATTTACTTTTACTTTTGCTGTTTGTTAATAGGGGGGCTGGTCTATTGACCCTTTTCAGCCATGATTCAGGCTCAGAAAGTACAATACAAAACAATAGTATAAGAGCTTAACATAATATAATAGTATAATATACAACAGGTAGGATAACAAACAATTGTTGATAAAACAATATAGTAGTCATGCGTTACATAAGAACATTGTAATCATAAATTACATAAGAGAATAAGAAATGTAGTCTGAGGAAGAAAAAAGCATTGTATGTACAATATTTACATTTTTAATTGGTGGTACATTGCTAAGTGGTTTACATCATCATGAAAGGCAGACAGTAGTCAAAGGGCGATGGGGTGGTTTTTAGGGAAACTGCGCAGTAAGTTAACCATTATACCTAAAATAATTGTACCTAGCTTCATTATTTAGATGGTCACACAGTCATTTTTTTTAAACTCTTTTCAGAGTAGAGTTTTTAATTTCTTTCGTATGATAGTTCCTATTGGAAAAACCTAGGCGTGAGAAAGCTTTTCCCCTGTTGTAAGAGACTGGTTAAGAGTGATCTCATCAGCCTGGTTATTCCTTGGCAAGCTTATTTGTTCCCTGAGAGGTAGTTCAGCTGTTAATGGAGAACAGTATCCAAGCTTCAGGATTTTGAACAATGGTCAGCTGAAAAGAAAAAAAAGCCTTTTCTGGACCTGCTAGGTAATGGAGTCCCAAGTGTGGAAGAGTCTGCTAATAAAGCAAATCTGAAAACCTTATTTTGGACTTTTGAGTGTTGTAGAATGAATGTAGAGAAATACAGATAAGTCCTATCCTAATTTAGGGAGGAGGATATTTTTGGCTGTAACAATTTTGGCTTTAGAAGTCAAGAGATATGATACCCTGTATCACAGTTTGAGTTGAGACGGCACCTTAGTGGTAATATTATCTATACAGAATATGAAAGAGAGAAATGGATCATGTAACATCTGGGATATTGCACCGAGTGTCATAAAGTTAGATATTAGTTAGGCCTGATGCATATTGCATTGCATTCATTTTTTTAGGATTAATAAGAACTTCACTAGTAAAAGACCAAAGGCTCAGTCTGGAGAAACTAGTTTGCAGATGTGCTTATGTTTTATTAGTTTCAGGGAGTAAGATACCTGCACATAACGTGAGGCTGTTTTGGTAAAGAATGAATATGGCAAATGGAAGTTTGGAGAGCTTGTTTTCAGTGACTGCTAACAGCCAGAAGACAACTTCTGAAAATTTGCCAGCAGAAATAGTTACAATTACCTAGATTGTAAAAACAGTATTACAACTTACCAAAAAAACAGAACAGGAACTACGGTTGAGTTATTACACAGAAAGGGAACTACAGCTGAATTGTTACAAATGACTGAGAGTCACAAATTGAATTCATATACCAAACACACAATGCCTAACAAGGAGCTATGCTACAATGCATTGTATAGCAAAGAAATGTGCAAGCATGCAAACAAAATGGAGATTGTGCATAACACACCCACTGCATAGAATAGCTCCAAATAGAGATTGCATTAATGAAAGAACAACATAAATATGAATTTTCAGCAAACCTCTTAATGCTTTTTATGATTACCAGTAACTAATGCAAAGCAATGACATGGGTCTGTCAGTGATTTGAAAGACTGCTGATGAGCTTTCTCAATGTGTTCCACTAAAACAAATAAACAAAAAGCTAGTATTTTAGTCTTGCAAAAATGGTGCCATTTGTTTGCAAAGATCTGCAAATTTTATACAAGAACTCATTACAACTGTTTTAAAATGTGCCACAGAAACTATAGATAGTGGTACCTGGGTGGATAACGTCATCTGCAGTGATGGGTGACAATCTTTAAAAATATGGGGCTACTTTGCTTTCCCAAAGCCCATCTGTCCAGTGATTAGCATGAGGCTCAAACTTCCCATCATCTCAGAAGACTGCCCCATAAGAGAGTAACCAAACAGGGGAGCATGAGATTGTTCTTGTAGGGTGTTCTTTATTCCCCCACTGTCCCTGATGTGGGGGATCTGTTATATACTTCCCCAGTCTCTAAATATAATACCTGCAAGGTTGGATCAATTCAGACATTGCTTTTCTCCTAGGTGGGATGACCTCAGAAATAATATATTTCGACATCAAGGGGGTGGGGCACATGGAGTACTACCACCTGCAAAAACTGTTTCTGTTAGACATCATTCATACCAGGTGATGGCAAGCTGGCCTTCAGGATGATGGCTGTGGCAAGATGTGGGATGGTAAACCAAGGCATATCCAAAGACATCTCCCTAATAAATTTTATATATATTTTAATTATTTCAAATGTGCAGAGAAAACAGTTCAATTATCACTTCATACAACTATCAGCACTGCCCCAGATTAAATTATATGAAAAACCATCTAAAAAACCAGACTTAATATAATGACATCTAATAAGCATACTGGTGTCTCTAAGGGAGTAGATGTCACAATTCAGGCTTATAAATGTGTGACAGACCAGGTTACCCACTTTAGATGAAAAATTATCACTACCTAAGAGGGCCGAATGACCATCCTGCCCACCACAGGTAAACGAATGTCCATATCACTAACCACAGATGAGTAAATAAGCCAGAACATAGCGTCATCTACAAATGCAGGATGACCAGGATGATAGGATAGGATCTTCTGGACAGATCATGACCATGACAGGTCAGCACAAAAGAGCATCCAGGCTTTTTACTACACCTGACTGCCTTCCATTACCAAAGACTGTCTATGTCAGTACATTGATGTTAAATGTCTGTTGAATTAATGACATTGACTTCTGCGTTAAGGTTTTTACTCAGAGAATTGTCCTGTCTGATGGACCTAAAATAAGCTTCTGGGCCCACTTTGAAGAACTTCCCCTTAATTCCTAATGTTAGCTAATGCTCAGCTGAGCTACAGTTCTGTCAGCACTACATGAAGTACTTTTTTCTAGCATTTGGCTCCAAAGAAAATGAAGAAATGTGTTGGACTTGACTGTATAGTCTACACTCAGCCATGGCACACTTTTCTGTAAAATTCAAGCAGCTGTAAACAGCATGAAACTTCTCTCTGGTTTTGCAGATCCTTAGGCATAATACATTCACACTAAGGGACAATGCAAAAATATTTGGCTTTGGGTGCCCTTCTTTCAATTTCTGTAAGTAATGAAGGCTAGAAAGAGACCCCATAGATTACTTTAGTCATGGAAAAAAATCAAACAGAAAAGACAGAGGTTAGTTTTGTAATGAGCTGAAGAAAGTGTTAAGACAAATGGAGGCTGTAAAGGAGACAGAAGCAGACATATTCAAATATAACCCAAGCAGATTTCATAAGAAAGAAATGCCTAAAATACCTCAAACTATGGAAAGAATGCTTAATGTAAATGAACTAATCCTTTAGAAAATACACTCTTTTTGAGTGTATGTTACAGACTGCATTTGTACCACCTGATTTGGACAGTGAATTCTGAAGAGTATGTTGTCCCTGGATGGCTTCAGAAACACAACGGGCAAAACCATGGCCAGGCTAGCACTGTTTACCTTGTGTATGCAGTAAGGACCAAAGCTCATCAACATTTAACAGCCAAGGGACAGTGTGAGAAGTGGAACTTATTAAACATCAGACAAACAGAGGGTATACAGTGATGTTTGGGATAACTGGATAACAAACAAGGGCAGGCATAGACACAAAAGGGAGGGTAACACCATGATGAGGGTTAGGATAAAGAGGAGCAGCTGCTGTCTCAGCCAGACATGACCAGTGGGAGCTTATAAAGCACCCTGGGCTCTCTTGCCACTGGGCCCTGGCTCAGATGGAGAAGCCAGGGCAGGGGCATGAGTCAGTGAGCCACTAGAGGAGATCTCTAGATGGTTGATATGAGTACCAAGCTCCCTGTCAATCAACTCCCTCACAGTGTTGGTCAGCTGCTAGTGCGATGAACTTATCACCTCCACTGCCACTAAAGGAGCAACAACCCTAACATCGGGTGTGGAGATAGCTGGTGTGTTTGTGCAACCAATGTCTGAGATGTGGCAGATTTTGTGGGTTGTGGTGCCACATGAGGGGGGCTGATGGGTGCAGGTCTGGATGTATTTGCATATAACTGTAAAATAAATGGAAGAACAACAAAATAATAAATAAAATAAATGTATGCAATGCAAGTGAGATAGAGGATGAGGGTCAGAGAAGTACAGATAGAATGAAACAATGCGGTGCATGCATATGTTTTCTCTGACAACCTTACAGGTACTGTATTCAAAAGAACAACAGACACCCATATCAAATGTCCAATGATGGTACAATATGCAAGCAAGGAATCAACTCCATAGCCATCAGAACATGCACTCCGAAAGGCAATGACTTAACATGTTGAGCTACTTCTATAGTTCCACTGAAACCTGCAGTCAAGCACACCACAGTGGTAGCATCAAACAATCATACTGCTCCGATAGTACTGTGGAACGTAGCACAGAATTGGGAGTACAAGATAAAACATATTGTGTCAGACTACTAATATAAGATGTAAGTCTGTGTAATACAAAGGATAGCCAGAAAGCAGGTGGGGAAGATGCATAGATATAGTGCAGTCATGTGTGCCTTAACACCTTGAGATACATATGCAGATCCACTGAAGTTAGCAAGGGCACACAGTTACAACACAAAACTGGCAGCTCTGGAGAAAACATATGCTCTGGCAGACTACAAGTACACTATAATGTATGAAGCAGGTACATTCACCCTGGCACCTTGTACGGTGCTCTGTCCACCTCCTGTGCAGATGTGCATTCTCTGCTATCACTTCTGGGGCTCTAGAGAGAGAAACTGGAGTGTATTAGGTATGTAGATGTCACACATTGACATTATGTATGTTTACGGAAGACAAAGGTTACTTACAGTACATCTGTGGTGCTGTAACTTTAACCTCAGCCTCCCATCAGTCAAGGAGGTTGGAATGGCATTGCCTCATGTTGCTGTAGTGATGTCAGCATTGTTCACCTGCGTATGGGATGGTCTTCACGTCTGTGACAGCCCTTGCCAGAACATTGCATGCCTCAGTTATATTGTAGGCCCACATATCCGTCCTTACAGTAGCCATTGGCATTGGTCATGGTGAAGAATCTAGAGGAATATTGTTGATTCCACTGCACACAACCATTGTGTCTTGATAGGTGCAGTTCCCTAGCCTGCAGAAGACATATTGTTCTCATATGATTTGCAGAGAAATGTAGCTGGTATTTCACCCCCACACCTGTAATCCAGTTTGTCAAGTGCTGTACAATGTGGGGTTCCTGAACTGCACAACCCACGATGGGGATCCTGATATATTTACTGTACTCCCAACATTTGTACAGTGCATTTTAAGGTGTGATGCATGACACTATTGTCACTGCTTATATGCCATGAATCCCATATCGTTTACCGTAACACCATTTCCATGAAGTTAGATGTGGAGTTATATAACCTGCAGGAGCAATGGATTGAATTGCACATGCACTGTGCTGCATGCTTTTACTGAGGTGTGTTCATGATGCCATATAAAATTCATTGTGAATGTTGGACTGTAAACATAAAGCAAAAATTAAGTGATTCAGAGAGAATAAGTAGTTGAGTCCTCATTTGCCTAATAACCGCATTCATATGTCTGAATTTGCATGAAATAAGCATGAGAGGAAGACAGTGATTATTATTATACTATTGAAAAATTACTAGATTTGCAGCATGTAAACCTGAACAGGTTGCTGTACTACTGATTGAGTAGAAGTGCAGGATCTCAGCTTGACAGCTCCTTCTTCATACTTCCATTTTGTAACAAGGCTACTGTTAGATACTGTGGTACTTAACTACCTAGCAAAGTTACGTTCACATTACTTTTAAGATTTTGTTTGATTGGGTGCTGGAGGGAGACTGGTAGTACAAGGCTAAAGTAATTGAGCTGGAAGACTGTTATGCTTAATGGGAAATTCACCCAGCAGCAAGTACTCAGTACACATGTGAAGAAATTCAGGATGGTCTTGTAGTAGCAATTTGTGTCAAACTGTTTGTCTGTTGTATAGCTTCTTCGTATACCACATATGTAAAAGTGTGTTAAGCAATGAGAGAAAAATCATGTCACCTTGGGGAATGGAAATGTTAATGATGTTGGAGTCTGGGGGTCAGTTTATCAATAATGCTGTGTGCATGACATTAGGTAAACTGTCTGGATAGACAACTATGATTGCCAGATACACCAGCAGCATGGCTTATGGACAAGGGAGGCAAAAGTGTAGTAAAAGGACTACTTGGGCTACTTATCACCACCATACTAATACAACTGTCTTTCATGCTTGTAGTGCAATATTTAAGAAGACAAGAAGCAGAACAACTGCGATTCTGTTGGGAAAATTATCTGTAAGACAAAGTTCTCCTAGTTAGAGAATTTGATGTTACTGCAGGCCTTCCATGCCCATGGCTATTTTCTCTTTGGGCAGTATGCTGCCAAGTGGGCCTACCTAGACTGTGCCTGGAAGGATCTTGTGGAGGACACTAATTCTGTTGGTGTCAGGATCATAATTATAAAATAGTTTGCTGCAAGGCCACTGATATTGCGTTTGTCGTAGAAAAAAAAAAACAGCTAGCCTAGCCACTTGGCAAAGGTAGGTCAATGGGTGGTGGGCCATCTGCCAAGCCATCTCTGTCAGAAGTAGAGAAGTTTCTGGCCTCTGTCAGGGGCAGGGACACCTTCATATGGCCCTGCAGTGTGGTGCTGGACATTGACACAGAGCTTCATTGTGCACAGTAGTATCTACTGGAGATGCCCCTGGTATGTAGCATTCTTTTTCTATAACAGTAATCTTAATTCCCCTTGCTTGCTACTCACTGCAGAGTCTATTTGGGTTTTACAGGAACATCACTGACTTCACCTTCATGCCCATCTGCACAAGATAGGGTATTTAAGTGGTTAGTAAAAAGTAATGTCTACACTTAATTATGATATAGTTTCTGATACTGATTACACTTACACAGGGTATCGTGCTTTTAACTGTGATGTAGCTTCTGGTGCTGATTATACTTACACAGGGTATTGTGTATTGCTGTGTTCAAAGGTGACTATCTGTCCAGCACCACAACTGTTAAATTGCCACACCTGATTATGGAGGCACTTCAGCCTCTGATAATGTTGACAGGGATAATCTGGTGGCAGGATCAGGGTGTACAGTGTATGTTGGTCACAAGGAATGTGACTAATGTATCATCTACACAGAATACAGATACAGCCCCTGTGCCTGTGGACTTCCACGACACTCACACACAACACAGGGAGGAAAGGTTACTGTGAACACTCACAGTCAGGGAAATGTGGTACTCCCTATAGGACATTTCTCAGAATCTGACAGTAGCCACATCGGGTGGTGTGGTACAGTCAGTTTGGGGGGGCCATGGGTGCTCACTGGTCACCAACCTCCCCCCTGAAGTTGTTGCGTCAATGGCTGTCATCCAAAGTACATGAAGTTTTGTCCCAAACAAATAAGAAGTGCTAAAATCAAGTACTGAAACTAAATGCCAAAATATTTATTATTGTATTTTTTAGGAAGTCATCTACCCCAGGGAACTACCACATTGACAGTACACCCATTAGAGTTGACCAAGTACATATGCAATAACTGGAATGCCCACAGAGATACTTTATAAAAATGTTACTACATGGACCGACTCAAAGCCCTGTCACTATACTCGGTATCCTACAGACTGCTAAGAGGTGACCTGTGTCTGACATGCAAGGAATACTCTGACCCAGTACTCATGAATTTACTGCACACCAGCAAGTTAAATGACATAATAAATATTCAGTCTAGGGATTTAAACCTCTTCTGCAACATCAACAGAATGGTTTGGTGGGAAAGGTATATCTCACAGAGGATATCGCTGCTGTGGAACAGACTCCCCAGTCGCATAAAACAAAGTTAATCCGTGTCCGTATTCAAATGCAACACCCCAGCAGCACCCCTAGTACTACTGATGGACAGAGGCAGCTCCTAAATGCTAATTATTACCAATAAGATGTGTAAGGCCAATCTCTATCCAAGTGGGATATGTTAATTCAAGCACAAAAAGGGTAATCCGCCAGACTTAAACTGGCCGACAAAGGCAGCAAGCCCAGTACTCACCTATGAACCTATACAGGCCATTAATGGAGCATATCCTAGTACAACCACAGCCATTTCAGAGTTTGCACAGCTTATGAAGGGCATGCAAGATGACCTGTCATAGTGCATGTGCCATATGTGTGACACTGCTGATATATTGAAACACATCCTAGAACAGGCCATATTATCTCACTCTCACCTACCATGTGTCAGGCTCTGTCCACAAAAGCATTCTACTGATACTTCACAAATGGTAACCATTGATGGCCTAGAGTGTGGCCAAGTAATGCCAGCAATTCCATGCCTCTGTTTGTTGTGGTGGTGACTGTGGCCAGCAGAGGATGTCCCTGGGGTAATGTCAGTCCTGCAGTGGCATGTCTGGTAATAGATGGTGTTCATAGTCATACAGCATGCCAATGTCTAGCCAGGGCCATGAAACAACCATTGCAACTCCTTTTAGATGCACTCCTCACAGATGAATTTATACATAAGATGTCAACCCTCTACCCTACATGCCCAGGACATGTACAGGAGATTGAGCCACATTGCAGCAACTACTGCTGAGGCTTTGTCCTCACAGACACAGACACACACACACACACACACACACACACACACACACACACACACACACACACACACACACACACAACCACAGCACCCCCACACTCAAGTGAATTCTTACCTTTCATTGTCATCAGCACTGACACATTTCCCTGTGAAAGACATCCAAAGATGTGCTTCCTCCCCCCACCTGTGTAAATGAAGATAACTGTGCCTTGCCCATTGTACATTGTTACTTGGGTTGCTCTTGTTTAATATACAACATAGCCAACCTATGCACATATGGATAAGCACAGCCTGGTATTGAGTTTGAATGCATCATTTTACAGCAGTGTATCTGCTTTACTATGTGCTTCCTCCCCCCACCTGTGTAAATGAAGATAACGGTGCCTTGCCCATTATACATTGTTACTTGGGTTGCTCATGTTTAATGTACAATGTGGCCAACCTATGCACATATGGATAATCACAGCCTGGTATTGGGTTTGAATGCATCATTTTAGAGCAGTGTATCTGCTTTACTATGGTATGAAGCTATGTGTAAATCACTGCCATGACATACTGAGATCAGCTCCTTCTAGCATGTTCTTCCCTTGCTGCTGGTTCTTCCACCAGTTGCATCCTAAGCATGATATTATAGCATTATACACACTGAAACTATTGATGTTCTTCGTGTTTCACTGTTGCAGTCATCACATTTGGGTTATCTGCTTGCAGGTAGCCCTCAGCCAGCCTGAATACCAGAGTCTTCGGATTTCTGCATCGGATGCTGTCACTTCTTCCTTGACGTCAGGTCATCAGGCGTATAAAACATGCAGCCGATGCCATTACATCTGTCTTTCTTGCCGCACAGTGCCCAAAGCAGAAGCAGTTTGCAAGTGCCGGTCAGCCGTCTCCTGAAATTTTTGTTTTCGAGTTTCAGACCCAAAGTCTTCAAAAAAAGATAAGTACCCTGTTCGGGATCCTTTTTCTTGCTCTAACTGATGTCAGTAAAAGTTAACAATTGTCTTACCTGTGGAAAGCAAATACCTCATAGAGATTTTCATTCTTACTGCATCCCCTGTTTAGGCCCAGACCACGATGTCCCTTGTTGTCAGTTTTGTGCCTTGTTCAACCTCCGATGATGAACTATTCGTCGTTGGGCTATTTTTGCAGCCAATTACTTTTGTACTCGATCTGTGTACTCTGAAATGGCTTCGTTAAGCCATCTGACTACCGATCTTCTGAAAAAACGTAAGGATAAAGACAGACACAGACCACATAGGTCCAAAACCGCCTACAATGCTTCCGTTAAGGTAGACGCCAGTCCACCGGTACTCAGTGAGGCGCTTTCGCAACCCCTGATTCCCTGCTACTTCAGATTCGCAGGCCTCTGCTGAGACCCATTCGGAGTCCAGTATGCTGCGAGATGCTTCTTCAACTATGGAACCTGTGGATGTCTCTACCTTGAATAGGTCCAGAGCCGCTGTACAGGCACCGACTTCTGAGGGTGTATTCAGGCTTACAGACATTCATATTAAACCAATGCCATCATTTTCATCCTGTCCAAAAACTCGCACTATGCCTAGAAAACAGACAACCAAACCGCAGGCTCAGACCTATATGCCTCAAAAACAAATGCTTAGAAAGGCTGAAGACCTTATTACCTTAATTAGGGGAAGCCAGCCTACCCCCTCTAAGAGACCTAGAACTGATTTTCCTTCTGATTCTTCTGCTCAGGAATCTGATATTTCTGCGCCTTCTGATTACCAGGATTTGCCCTTATCTACTTATGAGGATTCTGATGCAGAGGATTCCATTCCCTCTGCTTCCCCTCCAGAAGATTTTTCTTTCGGTGAAACCTTGCATACTCTTAGGGAGCATTTCCGCTGGGAAAGCCAGGAGTACTCTGAGTACAAAAAGAGACTTAGGGAATTCTTACTCCTACCTCAACACAGGCCTTTAGCTATCCCTCCTGTTCTGGACATTGTAGATGATGCTTTCTTGGAATCTAGCCTTACGCCAGACACTTTACCTCCAGCTCCCAGAAAACCTGACAGGTACTACAGAGTACCTGATTCTCACAAGTTCCTCTTCAAGAATCCTTCTGCGGATCCATAGACCATTTCCCAAGGACCAAAAAGCATTAAGGCCACTGCTGCCAAAATCCCTACCCCTTCTGATAGAGATTCTAGAGCCTTGGACAGATGGGGTAAGAAAGTATACACTTCTGCTACTTTGACCATTAGGGCTTTAAATTGCCATTTTCATATGTTAAAGTATCAGCAGCATGTTATGGGACTACTTAGACAGAAAATGATGTAGATTCCTGACTGTGCTGAATACAAGGAATTACAAGATTTAATGCATTCTGCAGAACAAGTTGGTAAACATACTTTGCAATGTGGTTTTGATGCTTTAGAAGTATCTTGCAGGGCTGCTGTCACGGGTCTGTATTTAGAAGGTATGCCTTGCTTAAGGAACAAAACTTGCCAGATCATGTTAAAGCTAAATTACTGGATGTTCCCTTAAATCAAGACCACCTTTTTGGCAACAAAGCAGAAGTCGGCGTCAAAATGGAGGTAAAAGCTAAATCTATGCAAACTATAAAAGATTTCCTACAAGTACAGCCTCACAGATTCAGTAGGCTTTGGCCTTCAAAGAACTGGTCCTTTACAGTCCCTTCCAGGCCTTCTCAGTCCAAACCCAGGAACAGCAGACCACCTAGGCTACAGTCTCAGACTACGCACAGATCTAAGCAATGGTGGGGCTCCCACTTCCAAAGCAGGGAGCAGTAATCCACCCCTCTATGGAAAAATGGCACAATGACTTAACCTTCTAAGCCCTGCTCAACTACCTGCTCCCTTAGGAGGAAATCTCACCCTGCTTGCAAAAAACTGGGAACTCATTACCCAGGACAAATGTTTTTTGAACATAGTTTCCCAAGGATACAGATTCCATTTCCGCACACTACCAACCCCAAATGGTTGGCCAGACCTACCCCCAAATCAATGGGTGGAGGCCCAACAGCAGGTTCTCTCTCTTCTCAGTATCAGGGCTCTTCAACCTATCCCAGCAGAACAAAGGGAACAAGGTTTTTATTCAAGACTTTTTCTGGTACCCAGAAAAGACAACTCCTGGTGTCCTATCCTGGTCCTCGCTATTCTCAACATCTTTCTGGTGGTTCCAAAGTTCAAAATGCTAACTCTTCAACAGCTTCTTCCTATACTAGCCAAGGATGCCTGGCTGACAACCCTAGACTTAAAGGAAGCTTATCTGCACATCCCAATAAGAGGATCCTGCAGACAATATCCACGTTTCATGGGATCCTGCAGACAATATCCATGTTTCAGGGCGGGCTCCATGCACTTTCAGTTCTCTGCACTTCCCTTTGGCTTATCTACTGTGCCCAGGGTGTTCACAAAGTGTCTAGCTCCAGCCATTGCATTTTGCAGGCAGAGAAATATTCAAATTTACCCATACTCGGACAATTGTCTGATTCAGGCAGAAAGCCAGGACTTGCTATTACAACACCTGGCATTCGTAAAGAAACTTCTAACCTCACTGGGGTACACCATCAATGAAAAGAAATCTCACTTAGTACCCTGCCAACAGATTGTATTCCTGGGAGCAAGCTTGAACACAATTTCCCAGATGGCATTCCTCTCTCCGGAGAAACAAGTTTATTTGACAACCTACTTCAAACTATTGGCCACAAAACCCAGCTATCTGCAAGGAAAATACTGCAAGCTCTGGGGTTCAAGGCCTCTTGCATTCCACTAATTCCATATGCAAGACTGCATATGAGGAAACTCCAATATGAGGAAACTCCAATGGTATCTAAAAAGCCTATGGTGTCAACATTCTCAGGACCTGGAAGCAATGATTTCTATCATTCCTTGTATAAAGACAGAGTTCCTCTGGTGGGCAGAGGCCTGCTACCATAACAAGGGATTCCCTTTCACTCTACCCCCTGCCACCCAAACCCCAACAACAGATGCATCAGACTATGCATGGGGGGCTCACATGGCAGGGCAGTGCATTCAGGGCAAATGGAACCCAAAGCAGATGCACCTGCATATCAATCAAAAAGAAATGTTAGCTGTACAGAATGCTCTGACAGCCTTCAAAGACCTTATTCTTCCAGGACAACTATTGGTAAAGACAGACCACACCACAGTTATGAGGTACATAAACAACCAGGGGGGAACTCATTCCTACCCACTCTGGAGACTAGCCATGGCTCTGTGGAACACAACCTTGAGCAACCAAGTGCACCTACAAGCTCAATTCCTGCCAGGCAAACTAAAGTCACTGGCAGACGACTTAAGCAGAAATGTCATGGACTCGCACGAATGGAAACTGGAAATCAAAATATTCAAGCTCTTGAGGAACAAATGGGGGACACCAGAGGTAGACCTGTTTGCCTCCCCTCAGAACTATCAATTGAACAAATACTGCACCAGAACTCCCCGCAGTCAAGCTTGGGAATTGGTTGCCCTGTCAGTCTATGCCTTTCTGCCTCTGCCTCTCCTCTTGAAGGTTCTACTAAAGATCAAACAGGACAAGCCAAAGACAATCCTCATTGCACCAAACTGGCCACGCCAGCACTGGTACCCTCTTTTGCGCAGTCTGACAGTGCTACAACCATGGCACCTGCCTCAGACCCCCTCCCTGCTGTCCCAGCAGACGGCCAGATTCTGTATTCGCAGCTTCAAACCCTGTAACTTGCAGCCTGGCAAATCCCTTGAGCTGACCTCTAGCAACCCTCAGTAAGCAGGTGCTGGATGTCATTCTTGAGGCAAGGAGGCTTAGTACTAGAAAATCCCATTCAGAAAAGTGGAAAAGATACTGTTCCTGGATCCAGTCAGGGGATGGGCACAATAGTGCCCAACTTACCTAATATACTAGATTACTTAACAGAAATGCTCCATAAGGGCCTATCCTTCTCTTCAATTAAGATTCATGCCTCAGCCATCTCTGCTCCTTATAATACTGAACCACCCCTCTTCTCTCATCCTCTGGTAAAACAGCTCCTTGGAGGGACCAAAAATTTAAGACCCCCCCCCCCCCCAGGAGAGCTCCCACTCCAGCCTGGGACCTTAACTTTGTATTGGAAAAACTTATTCTTCCCCCCTTTGAACCGGGTGCTACAGCAGAGTTGAAATTCCTCTCTTGGAAAACAGCTATACTTCTAGCCATCATTTCAGCAAGAAGAGTTTCTGAACTGCAGGCCCTTATGGCAGTGGAGCCCTTCATTATCTTCCATGTGGACAGGGTTTCCCTCAGGACTAACCCATCCTTTATGCCCAAGGTGGTGTCTAGTGTGGCTTTAAACCAGTCCATTCATTTGCGTACTTTTTTCCCTAATCCTCAGAATAAAGGGGAAAGGATACTGAATTCTCTGGACGTACACAGACAGCTTAGATTCTATTTGGACAGAACTAAGCCACTCAGAAGATCTGACCAGCTGCTAGTCAGTTTTGCTGCAGGGGCAGAGGGGAAGGCCATTTCAAAGCAAACCATTTTCAAATGGATAGCACACTTGCTACAAGCACCATGGAAAACCTACCCCACAGGGGATAAGAACACATTCCACTAGGACTGCATCTACCTCTACTGTTTTTCTCAGAGGAGTCCCTACCAGGGACATCCTGGAAGCTGCAACCCGGAGCTCTGTGCATTCTTTCACCAAGCATTACCACTTGCCTATCTTTTCTAAATCCAGAGCTGGATTTGCACAGCAGTCTTACAGGGCCTGATTGGTAGCACTAATGCTCTTTAACTACCTCCACCCTTACTTAGCTTTGGGAATCAATCCAAATGTGATGACTGCAACAGTGAAACACAAAGAACACAGTACAGTTGTATACACTTACCATAAATGTAGATGTTCAAGTGTATTCACTGTTGCAGTCCTGGTTACCCTCCCTCCAGCCCCCTGACTTCTCTTTACCTTTACCTATCTTTTTTGTTTGGCATATCTTATATAATGTGTATTTGCTTTTTGCTGGGGGTGTTCAATACCATGTAATTGCTTCCTATTGTGGGGGCACCTGACATCTGGGGCAAGAAAAACTGATGTAATGATATCGACTGCATATTTTATACCCCTGACGACCTGACGTCATGGAAGAAGCGACAGCATCCAATACAGAAATCCCAAGACTCTTGTATTCATGCTGGCTGAGGGCTACCTGCAGGCAGATAACCCAAATGAGATGACTGCATCAGTGAATACACACGAACATCTACATTTATGGTAAGTGTACACAACTGTACTGTCTGTTTCATTGATGTCATCAGTCAGACTTTCAGGGAATATCAGGTGTGACGTCCAGTTAAATATTCCACCAAACTGTCACCAATTAAATGTGACATCCGGACAATATCCCACCTGACTGCCACTAATAATGTGACATCCCCCACTTAAAACCTGGGTCAGTAATTAAGGAGTCTTAATCCTCACTACTGACTCCAGTGTGGGAGTGTCACATGAAAACAGAGCAGAGAGCACACAAGAGTAAAATTCGACAATTTCCCTTAAGAGCACAACAGGAACAGGCTCTTTTTATGGGACTGCATTATGTACCTCTGTCCACCTCAAATATAATCCCTTATAATACACTTCAGAGCAATGTGCTCCAGTTTAAGATCTGTGACTCATTCATGCTCAAAATAACTTTAAATGTCACACACTCAAACCTGTGTCCCCTCCACAATACAGATGGTAAACGCTGCCATCAGAGTCAGACATGTCTGCATGCCCTTCAAAGGGTGATCAATTATTAAAAAATAAATATCAAAATAAATGACAGCTATAACCAGAAGCAGCCAGGCATTTGAGGTGACCTGGAAAGTATCAAACCTATATAAGCACTGTCTAATCTCTAAAGAATACACTGATTGTCTGGCCACAATATAAAGTAATGAAAAACATTTAATAATAAGTAAAATGATTGCAAGAATGTAAATCAATAACTTTCAATAAACACTAGAATTCAATCACCAAAAATGTAAAATGAAACTGTAGGATACAAGTCCATCATCTTAGAAAAACTCTATTTAAATAACTAAACTTTCCTAATCTAACTAGAGAATACTGTCCCTGAAGGCAGGCTTACAGTTTTGGTGAGTCCTTTTTCTTGGTATCTACTGCACAGCACTGTAACTGACTTTAACTCTTCACTAACTGCTCAGCGACTGACATATTTAAAAAATAACAGTCAGCTGTTTTAAAAATAATTCTTTTTCCTGTCAATCTGCTGTTCAAATAATCACCTAGCAACCAGGAACATTCTAATGACATCACGTACTGTTCAGCTGATTCTCCACAGACAGTTTGTACCTTAGAATCTCCCTCACAAAACTGTGCAACTAGAAATATGTCAAATCACTGACAGAATCTCCAAACATTTTGTATAAACAGAAAGATACTCAACATTTTAAAAACTTATTTACATGTTCACAATTAGAAATACTGGCATACAATAGAAGTTAATCTGAGAATATACACAAATCTCCTGTCAGACATGCTAACACAGATGACAGTGTTACAGGTGTGCCATATGTAGGAGTCATGATAACTATCTGGGTGGCCTACAGCCACATTATAGATTATATCCTGTATATTACAGACTACCTGTCAAGGATGGAGTGATACCCTTTGTGGTTCAAACGCCCCCTTTGCTTTTTCCAATGTAAAGTCTTTATTTGAATGTGGGCACAGTTTATTGCCTACAGTACCTCAAGAAAACTGACTGTATAATAGAAGTCCTGTATGGCATTCCCTGTCTTCTCTGTGTTACTTGGTTAACACAAATGCTCTACCACATTCAACAGCATGACATCAAGAAACTGAAGAAGTGTTCTCAGGGTTGGTGCCTGAGATACCCCGCCATGTCCCCAGTATGACACTGAAAAGTCCTTGTCATCATTATATGTGAAGGTACACACATATTGGTATTCACTGAGATCAGTACCCTGTTTTTCCTGTAGGGCTGCAGACGTACCGACACATGACCACATTGACTTTAATGATAACCTAGCCACATGGTATAAGTCCATGCTGTCTGTGTTGTGGAGTTTCCCAAATGTTAAGCAATGTCAGATGACATGGCATCCCCAAGGGTGTCAATGTGCACCATTATGGTTCTCAGTGGCAATAACAGCTTCTTGTAGATACACTTTAACTAATGCTATAACAATTCCGTAGCATATTTCCATGATTCTCCATTATAAATGTGCCAATTTAGCTGCATTCACTAACACTGGCTTTAGGGCTGCAGTTTACACTCTTTATACATTTCTGAATCACTCCTCTATCTTGGTTTGCCTCCCTTGCATACACAGCACCACTCATTTAATAATGTTGCTCATTAACATTTGGTTTTACCAACATTAGCATATACTAAGGCCAGCTCTGCTGCTCACGTGCGCCAATTGTGGTGTGTGCATGTGTCTTATGAATCACACACATCATGTGTGTGTGACCTCTCATTGCACAAAATCACTTACCATGATGTGGTTAACATTTCTGAATTTCAGCCCCTGTTTAGGCATCTGAGCTCATTCCTCCTTTCTTCTGCCTTTTACTTTTCCTATTACTCTGCTTGCCTCTCACAGTAGTTTTTATGACTTTTGTCTCAACATCAGTGGGCTTTCTTTTTTCCCCTTGATAATACTATACAATATGTAATAAGAGAGGAATCTAGAAGAAAAAAAGCATGTATATCTTCAGTAGGAAAATTTGTGGTACCAGAGAGGGGTACACATTTAAACTTATGGGAACAGTCCTAGTCCAGGCCATCAAGAACAGCCTAAGGAAGGGAATTATAACACCCTAATGTGCACATACTGCTTTCTGGAGGTGAATCTGCCACAGACTGCTGTTATTATGAACATTGGGTGGTCTCAGCATGTACCTTACTGTCCTTCCTTGATGCCCCCACAGTTGGACAAATAGCTTGGAACAGAGATGGCTTTTAGAAAGATATATTAGCTGATGCTAGGTTTATCAGCAGACACATCTAGTCCTGACTGAAATTAAGTCAGACAGAGCACATGCAATCCCATCACGTTTCCATTGTAGGGCTTATAGTTATGAAGAACAATGGATTCTGGGTTCTGCAAATTCTTATGGAAATGTACAAGCTTTCCTTAGAAAATTGGTATATTACATTTGCTTGGCTTTAGGAGGGATTGGATGGCTGGATTGTAGTCCTGGACTGCCCAAACAGAGGCCCATTTGAAACTCAGCTGGAGTAAATTGATACTGGTTGCAGTTGTAACAAAATTGAAGTGCTTTTCTGGACAGTTAGAAATAAAAAAATACCAGATGAAAATAAAATGTTTTTGTAAAGGCATCCAGTCTTGATACCTGTATTTGATAAAGTTTTCAGATCTTGAACTGTGACAAAACTTGATTTTGTAGTGAAAAAAATTTAATCTTCAAACTCATTGCAGCCGAGTGCGCCTCCAGGTGTTTCTGCAGTTACCTCCTACTGCTTCTCTAGATGTCAAATATTGCTTTTTCATATTTGCATTAATAATTCCAAAATCATGCTATATAAAAGGTATCACAATATTTTATCTTGAAGAATATATGATGGCAAACATAGCTGTATTGATATTTCACCTCTGTCAATGAGTGTTTGTTAGAACTGTAAGGTGATAACTTCATTTTTTAAAGGTTCAAGCCACAACCACCGGGAATTAAAGGTACACACTCAAAAAAGAGCTGTACTGGAGAGAATGAGTTAAGTAGCTCCGGCTGATTCAGGATCAGGAAGGAATTTTTTCCAACATTTACCAATGAAGTGTTGCTGCTAAACCAGGCCAAGATATGTGAAGAATATCTAATAGTATTCTGGAAGCTTGCTGTACTATATCACTATCAGAGAATACTCCAGTGTATTATCTGTGGGTGTGAGGTGGGATCCTACATGAGGCAACTGTTTGGTTAATATTTTGCTCCAAACATAATTCCCAGCGAAATATCGGTGAGGTATAGTTTTTAAATACAGTTACTAGTCATCTGCTTGGACAGACATTTTATTGTGTGCCAAGTGTACCATACAAAACTTAAGGTGTGTGTGTGTGTGTGTGTGTGTGTGTGTGTGTGTGTGTGTGTGTGTGTGTGTGTACTGATCAGATCATGCTCTTCCACTGGTCGAAATAGTTGTTAAGAGCAAAATCCTTTACCCGTGTATACAGGTTAGATCATCAACACATCACTGAGGACAATGCTAACCCCTGAAGGATACAGGCTGTGCTAGGGAATTAGAAGGAAACACTTATTCCTCATAAGTTGCTTGTGGAGTTTAGAAGGGCCTGTGATCTTTTTCAGATCGGTAGGGGGTGGTCTGAGGACACTGACTATTGGACCGATTGGTGTGGATAGCTTAAGGCCTCTAGTTACTGCCCAGATGGGTGAGAAAGTACACAAAGGAGGACAACTGCTGCCGGGTTGGGGATGTGATGGACAACTCTATTCATTGCCAGGGAAATTTAGGTCAATGATCTCTTCCAGAATGAAGGAAAGGAGATGGTTACTTAACTCTTTTGTTTAAGAGATGAGGTACCACATTTCTTGTTTACCCTAGTTCACCTTACTTTACTTAAAACTCTTTTATGGGAGCAGACCCAAGGAGAAAAAACTCAGCAATCCATTTCTACATTTGTTTTATTAGTAGCAAACTAACCTAAGCAGTGTGGTGCTCTTCTAACGACAACCACCATGCAAAAAAGGCTGTACAAAGTGTGTCCAGTCAGTGTCCAGAATCTAGGATTAGTCTCTGTAACCTGGAGCTGAGTGACAGCAGGTCTAGCAGCTGTTTCACTACTAGTGTCAAGGAGGAAAGTTTACCACTGTTGGCAGATCGTACAATATTTTTTTACAATATGCACTAACATTAGGAAAGACACTGCATCAAAAGTGATACCTCGGTATCAAAAACACTTCAATGTGTACACGTTAAAGTTATTTTGCATGTCATTATCATCACAATGGCAGAGGTATATGAAGACTAGTAGAGGAGCAGATTCACAAACTAGAATTATGTATGATAGGGTTTATGTCTGACTAAGTCTAGGGACAATAATACGTTCTGTCCTCAATCCTGTTTGCTTTTTTTTATTTCATTTAGATGTGTGTGCATGTGTGTCCACCTTGTGATGGACTGCTGTCCTACCCAGGTTTATTTCTCTGCCTTACTCTCTTGAATGTTGCAAAACTCTCAAGCTATTCACAAGCATGAACAACATAAACCAGGTGTTTCAAAATGAATGAACTAATTAATTTTAACTAGGCGGAAAATGGTGGAGATAGCACCATAGGTGTCCTGATTTATATAAAATTGGGGAAGCTAGAAAGCACAAGATAAGAGGCAGTATAACACTATGACCAAAGTACTCAGGCCGCAAAGTTGAAGGCATGAGTCGGAATTTTGTTATTCCTAACTTGCATACTACCTGTTCCTGAGGAAGTTACTTAAATTCCTTTAAATTCAGGTCTTGAAAGAGGCAGAACCTTTCATCTCAGTGTGCTGCCTTGTTAAGAAATTAAAATGTTGCAGGCTATATGCTTAGTGATCTTAAAAGAAAAATGAAACTCATCATACTTGTCACTTTTCAGACAGAGAGGTAATGAGAGCATTTGCCACACATCTGTGGTTAGGGACAGTAACTTGCCAGGAAAGAGTAAAAATATAAGTGACAGGTACGCTTATCAGTTCAACAATACAAATGCAGATGTACAAAGTACTAATGTAGCTATGCACCTTGTGCATTAGACACAAAGCTTTTGTATCTGAAACCAAAAGAGAGAAAACTGGAGTATGGCACGGTGTGATGGGGGTTGGGGGTCAGGAGGCCTATACTGACACAATAGGATAAGTAATGATACCTCAGCTGTGGGGACCATGGCAGTGAGCCATAAAGGAGACCAATGCATACAAATACAGTACTACAAATCAATGTGGTACTATATGTGCAGATAATGTGTGTGGCCAGTGAGGGAGTGAACAGTGTGCGCATGGATGACTCATGTCAGGGACTGTCAAAAATGATCTTGGGAGCTGCAGCATGCAGGAAGGTAGAGCGTTGCTGTACACACTTCTGTGTGACAGAATGTACATCAGTTGTAGTCTGCAGCTGCTTTTCTGCACCCCATCCCATATGTTCTCCTACTCAGTGCATTATCGGAAGTATATGCATGATGAAGGGTTTGTTCGATTTCTGCATGTATCTTTCATTTTCTGCATTCATTGTACTTGGCTAATCTGTTGACCAATAACCTGTCCTTGGTGTTTGTGCGTGTCTGTCAGTAAAAAAACTGCCTCGTGACATCTCTGCCTGAATCTAGTTGTTATCATCTGCAGAGCTGTATACTGAACAGTTGAAAAAGAAAGACGTTTTACTACTATGAATTGCTGTCAACCTCTTAGCACAAAAAATCTCGACAAAGCAAAAAATAATGGGGGACAAAGCCCCCAAAATAGGGACAATTTTTAAATATTGCTCTTATTGACTTAGAAAGTTGATAGAATAAAAAAATGTGTTACCATGCATTTTTCTGAAGGATATGAAGTCCTCACTGATATGCCACAAAAATCCAGAAAACCACAACTTTTATGAGGAGTAGACCAAAAATAAGAGGCAAAAATCTGGACATTCTATGAAAATCTGCACAGTTAAGAGTTATGCTACAATGTTATGTATCATGATCCTTGCTACAACTTATGCCACGTTTGTAGCTAGTGGTACTGATTTTTCAGATTGCCCCCCGAGTGCATATTGCTTGTATAGTGAACGTAATCTGCATTTTAATTTTTTGCTGGTGTATGATACATGCTAAATAAATGCTTAAATAAAGTCATGGTATTTTTTTTCACAACATTATAAATCGTTGGCAGCTGCATAACATGCTGCCTGGGATTGTGAAGGGCTCTTCCCTCATCAGCAGCTGCTTTGTTTCGCAGAAGTTGTACTTTCCAAGGTTAAGAAGCATTATAAAATATTACTGCAATAATTCTAAATCACGTCTAATCCTCAAACTGCTTGACAAAAACTGTGAACATTTAACCAGGTCAAATGTCACTCATTCAATAAAGTGAAAGTCTTCTAAGTCTGTTTCCCATTTAGTTGCTTCCACCAAAGTAACATCACTTACATTATTGATTAAAATTTTCTTTTGGCCAAGAAACTTCTTCCCTCAACATGACTACTTTAATGATAGATTGCTGAGCTGAGACTGTAGGAGGAAGTTTAACTGCTGCACTTTATCCTTTTATCCTTCCTGCTCCTTCTTCTGAAGAAAAACATAATGGAATTTAGTTTCTTCATTTTTGATCCGTTGCTTAACAGAGCACCTTTGCCTTCATTACCCCATAGTTTATTGCATCTGTATTTCTTCCTAGCCCACAAGTCTCTCTTCTCCTGCTAGCTATTTAGGAGTCATTCTTGCATTCATATTAAATCTATTGGTTATCCCTTTTCTTCTTCAGCTTTTCATGTATTTAAATGCTAAGCTGTACTGCAGGATGACAGTTTTGCATCTAGTCCCCTCTGACTATTGAACCTGTCTCCCAGATGCCCAGTTGATCCTGCCATTTCGGGATGAGAGCTCTATGGTCCATGAATTCTGCTATGTGAAGCGTTGAATATGCTGGGAGTGTTGTCATCATCCATACAAGTGATCAAGGGTTTGCCATATGCCTCTTTTTCCACTCATATGCATGTAGATATTCAATGAGAGGGCATGCCATGAGTTGATGTGCGACACCTTTTTGTGAATCTAACAGGGACGATGCACAACCAGGCACTCCCCCATGAGAGGCAGGGGAACAGCATAGCTTCCTCATTCCTTTCTTTGTCTTCTCTAGCCATCTTCACCACCACCTCAGCTAAGAAACGCTGGTTGCCTAAGTTATAGTCAAGGCTTATCTGTTTACACCACAGAACTAGCAATGTTCAGAAGGCTTTCTGACATCCTTTTGAACACTAGCTTTGTTAATGAGTACTAGGTTCAGAATGTTTTCATTACTAGCAGATTTCTTAATTATTTCCAAGAAAAATATCTAATAAGTAGGTCAGGAAGAAAAATTGTAAATCTACATGCATACAACAGTATTGTAACAATGTAGATCACTTTTTTCTGGCATAGTTTTCTGTTTCTTTTACCAGCAACCAGATGATCATAACCATCGAATTCCTAGCTTGTTGTTTCTATCCTGTAATAAATGTATTACTTCAGCCCTTTCCTTATTTCTGCCTGTTTCTGCAGCTTTTATACCAGAGTTTTCAAAAGGCAGCATTCCACCTTTCTTCCTTTTCTATAATCATCTTGAAAGCAGGTGCCCTTAGAAGGATATATTTCAATATTTCAGACATATGTTTTTCTACAAAAGTAAAGTTCAGCATTAATTTAATGGGTAATCAGAGTAAAAAAAATTCAAGCGAAAGTGAAATTTTCGGTAAACAACAGAAATATCACGTTCTTCTCCTTTACTGCAAATGGTTGTCACAGAAAAGGAAAACCAAAAAATGATTTGTACTTCATAAATAGTTGCTTAAAAACTGCATTACAGCCACTATATACTGTGAGCTCTGATAAATGAATTTTCAATCGAAATTGACCTATAGCTATTCAGAATTCATTAAACTAATTATATTAAACTGGTTTTATTAGAGAGTGTGCATCCACGTAGACTTTTACTAACATGACAGTAATGTATACAGTAAGTTTCTCATTAAAGTTATTAGCTTAAGAAGCTATATTTATAACCTGTATTGTACTTCAAAAATGTTTTCAAGGTAAGCAGATCTTCTGTATCTAGTAATATATCCATCAGTTGTTTCTCAGTAACATCCAGCTCTATGAACAGCTGTTGTTATTCACAGAACGTACTGGGCAAGTAGGAAATGGAAATAGATTGCTAGGCCTTTCTTTGGTACCACACACGCATGCACACACACACACACACACACACACACACACACACACACACACACACACACACACACACACACAGATGCATATACACACACACATATACACACACACACACACACACACACACACACACACACACACACACACACACACACACACACACATCCACACGCACGCACACACACACCCACACAGATGCATACACATACACACACACACACACACACACACACACACACACACACTTGCACACACTCATGCACACACACACGCACACACACAGATGCATACACATGCACACACACACACACACACACACACACATAGATGCATGCATGCACACACACACACACACACACACACACACACACACACACACTCACGCAGATGGTTTAGAGTTGCTAGTCCAGCTACAGCATGTCTTTGACATGTGGGAGGAGATCTAAGTAACCAAAGATAACCCACATAAACACAGCGAGGACATGTAGACACTGCACAGAAGGCAGCCCCAAATGAAAACCAAACTAGAAAACCACTTTTTGTGAGGAGAGTGCCACTGTGCACCTGAAATCCTCACATTATACTTGCATAACTCCCCATATTGCTTGCTAAAAGCTTGACACCTCCCCCTTTTTGATGTTTATTCATTTTTTGTAGTCCTTTATTTTTATTTATTTATTTATTTATTTTAGCATTACACTTATTATTTGACCTCTGCAGTATGACCACTTTTTCCCCCAAATTCCTTTGTAAACCATCTCTGACTTTATCGGTAAACTGTTCATCTCCGTAAGTCATCTTTGCAGAGTTGTGTTACTTTTTCAAGCGTATACATTTGTATGTCTGTAAAGCATACAGTGTCCACCCTACTTATTTAACATATTTACAACCTGCCTAAATTCCTTCTGCATTCTTGTCAGCATGTGTCCTACCATGTGCACTGTTCCTACTTTAACAAAGACAGGAAGTTTTATCTCATGATGATGAAACAAAAAGACCTTCATAACTACTAATTTCATCAATGCACTTAAAAAGCTGCAACTGGACTCCCCTAAAACAATTATCTCTAGATGAAGCCGTAGTATACTTCAACACAACCTTCCTAAAAATCTTAAACCAACATGCAACCTCCTGAATCATTAGAATAAAAACTAACTATGCCCCATGGCTAAGAAAAAGCACTAAAACTATAATAAAAGAAAGGGACAAGGCCTGGATTCAATATCAAAAAAACAAAACCACTACTTTGGGACAAAACTATCGACAGCTCCGGATCAAAGCCAAAAACAAATCAAACTAGACAAATCTAACTACTATAAAAACCTACAAGAAAAATATGCTCACAACCCCCAAAAATTCTGGAACACAATAAATGGTATACTGCACCCAGGGAAGGCCACTACACCAACCCCCATGCTACCAAATAACCATGAAAACATTCCCACACAATTTAACAAATTCTTTACCAAAACAGTCCAGACCCTTGCCAATGCCCAAGATAATAGTACTACTAGACCCGCACCAATAACTACCCCAGCCCACCCTAATGTACAAAACAATACCCCCAGTTTTCACCTTCACCCCGTGTCCACCAAGGCAATTTCTAAGCTTCTTAAGAAGCTTAAACCAACCACTCTAGTAGCTGATAAGCTACCATGCGACTTCCTTCAAATATCAGCTGAAGCTATAGCCTATCCAGTCTCCATTCTCATAAATAGATCTCTATCAGAATGCAAAGTACCCACCTCATGGAAAACCTCACATATCATCCCACTGCACAAAGGATGTAACTCCTTAGAGCTCACCAACTACTGCCCAATAGCTATCCTATCACTTTTATCCAAAATATTAGAAAGAGTGGTTCATACTCAACTAATGCAATACCCCCAAAATAACAACCTACTCTCCATATCCCAGCATGGCTTTAGACCTTCCCATAACACCACAACAGCATGACTAGCTTTTACCAACATAGTTAACCACCAAAGAAACAAGGGTCTATTCATTTCTTCCATATTCTTAGACCTATCAAAAGCTTTTGACATGGTAAACCACAGTATGCTTCCTGAATCTCTGTCTTCCCTAAATATAAGTCCCTCCTCTATGTCACAGTTCAACAGCTACTTATCAGATCGACAGCAAGCAGTCCTATTGAAGGACTAATTGTCCCCTCTTCTACCAGTAACCATAGGAGTCCCTCAAGGGTCTATCCTCGGCCCTCTGCTGTTCTCTCTATTTACTAACCTGATCTCTTCATCCTCACCCACTGCCTCAGTAGTACAATATGCAGATGGTACCACTCTTATATGTGCCGCCCCCACCCTAAGTGAACTACCAACCCTAACCCAAAACAACTTCACCCTAGCCAAAACTTGGTTCACTAACATCAAACTTCTTCTTAATCCCAAAAAAAACAAACTAATTCTTTTTGCCCAGGCAGATCTCCTTCCCTAAGCAATTATTTCACCATCAACTGCAAAAACATTCGAATCAGCCCAACCACACACACTAAACTGATAGGAGGATAAATGGACAGTAACATGAAATTCGACAGCCACATAGCACATACCATCAAGAAAGTTAATAAAAAGCTAGCCCTTCTCTACAGGAACAAACAGTTTATGACTAAACATACCAAAGCAACCATCGCTAGGACTCATCTCCTATCCACCCTCCTCTGTGCCTCTTCCATTTTGACTAATCTCTGCCAAACCAATCTAAATAAAATGGAATCCTGCTATAATAAGATTGCCAAGTTTGCTATTGAAGCCTCATATAAGTCCCACCACTGTCGATCCCTAAAACAGCTCAAATGGCTTGAGTTGCCTCATATATTTTTGTCCAATCAACTCTCTATAGCACACCAGCTCTACTACCTCACCGAGTTAACCTCAGCACTTCAGCATTTAATTCAGCAACACATTCCCACTAGAGCCTTAAGATCTAGCAACCAGAACCTCATAACTGTTATCCAACATAAAATGATGCTGATAAATCACTCTTTGCCAGCACCATTGCCAAAACTTGGAACATACTACCAATCCAAATAACTTCTACTACCTCCTTTAATCATTTCAAAAAACTCCTTAAAAAATCCACTACTTAAGCAACTGGCTATGCTCATGCCACTCCCCAGATTAATCCATACCAAGTGAATTGTTTCACATGTTCAACTAAGTATAATCAGATTTGCCCTGAAAGCTTGTAAACCCGTTGATATATACCTTACAAACCTATAACTAAAAAAAAAAAATTGTTTTAAGTGTACTGTGTACCTCAATGTTTTGTTTACTATGTACCTCACAGTTTACTGTGTACCTCAATGAGTGCCTACTGGACTGTCTAACTAGAATTGTTAATTTCTAACAAATTATGTGTAAATACTATTTGTATGCTATATTTTCTTTTCTCTCATGTACTGTATTATATTGTAATGTGGAGCTTTTCTCCCCGGGCCCTCTGCTGAAAATGGACCTGTGTCCAGTCGGACTTTCCTGGTAAACAAATGTAAAATAAAATAAAAAATAAAATGATTTCACTACACCTTTCATGTATTTTTCTACCTGGGTAAACTGACAGCCAAATGACCCCATGACCTTTTCATTTCAATATATCAGACCCATAATGAAACCGGTACCTGTTAGTAAGTGCTTTGTTCTTCTCTTCATAGTTTCTTACTAGGCTATTCACTCTGAAGGATCTTTAGAAGCCTAGCCGTGCCGTCCAATGTTTTTAGCTCATCAGAAATACTCAGTCTAGTGTTCTAAACCTTTTCTGCTCAGGAACAGGCTTCCTGTCCACATAAAACAAAACTCATCCCCATCCATATACAGGTGCATCTTGGATCTACAGATGGGTAACAGAAAATGTACACCAGGACTTCCCCCTGTGCTACAAATAGGCAGAGGCAGCTCCTATGTGATTTATCCCATGCAAGAGTCCACTCAAATTATTTATGGGACAATCACAGTTATTTTCACAATCATGGGATGTGATAGGTAAGGCCAATCTAACTCCAAACAGGATAGGTTAATTCAAGCACCAGATGGGAAACTGGCTACGTTTAAAATGGCTCATAAGGGCAGCTAGACTAGTACTGACCTATGACCTTGTTACCTATGAATATATGCATGCATGTATTGCAAATAGAGCAGCAGGGCAGAATGTCAAGAATGCTTTATATTGCATAGTTTTCTGTGTGATTTTTGTTGATTGCATAGTATTTTGAACACACACTGTATTTGTATTGTTGGAATACCATGTACAAGGCTAGCATTTGGTATGTGAGTATATTTTGTCAGGTAAGAGTTGGCATTAGTTTTTTGAGTTTTCTATGGAAAATCACTGTAAAAGGCAGGTAAAAAAACTTTTTGCAGTTTCAGTTAGGTACAATATAGAGGGTTATGATTGCTTCCCAATTGTAACCATGTTATTGTGTGTTCAAGTCATGGATGGCAAGAAATTAACCTTGAGAGTGAAGCTTGAATGGTGAGTCTTGGCATCCATGTTGAGAACACATAAAAACTAGTTATGATCACTGAGACACGATCGTAACTATTTGTAGTGCATGGATTTTTATCTACATTATTATCCTGTTACTTAATAGAAGAAGTAGACAGCAAGTACAGGTAAATATAACTGCAGGAAAAAGACAGGGACAGTTTTTAAATACTATCTTAATTTAAATGTTACTTACAGACTAACATCTGTAAAGTTCTGTGGATTTATGAAAAAAGCTTTTTAGGGACAGATGAGAGTGAAGGAATGTCCCTTCCATGTTACCCGACTATAACAGTACTCAGGGGGTATAGATTTAGAAAAAATGAAAGTTGGTAATCCATGATTTGCACAAGTGATGCAATATTATGTAGTCGTTATATAAATAGTATCAGCTCGTCTTCTCATTGTCAGAAACCTCCAGGCACCTGCTGACTGCACCACAGGCATCTGTCAACATTTTGTATCCTACTTCTACAGAGAACTATGAGCTCCGCTCCTGCTTCAGTCATGTCCTGCCATCATCTTTGTGTTATCTGCTTTAAACTCAGCGATAGCTTTGCTTAAGATGCGTATGATGACAGTACTAAATCAAGTAAAGACACCATGTTGGAAGGCTTATAACTGCTCAAGAACATTATGTTCCTGTAGCTGCCATATCCAATAAAAGCACACACTCAAGCAAACTAAAAATACTGTACCCAGAAACGTGACACTTTATTTATAGCTCACACTATCAACAGTAAATTTCACCAAACAGATTTTTTTAAAAATTTGCTCAGCATTCCATACTGAATGTGACACAGATGTCCTTGGAACAAGAATAAGTATTTACCAACAACTTTACCAAAACGCTGCACCATGCATACCTCTCAACCCCTAAGTGCAAGAAATCTGGACAAAGTCCGACAAAATGGGGGTACAGAGGCCCAAAAATAGGGACATATTTTAAATATTGCTCTTACAAACTTATAAAGTTGCTGGAGTAACAGGGTTTGTTTTAACATACAATTTTCAGAAGGATTTGAAGTCTGAAACTGAAATATATGTCATCATTTAGTGACTTCAATTCTCAGTTCATCCCAGTGATTTGAACAGGCTAAAAATATGAACCAAAAATCTGGACATTCTATGAAAATCTGGACAGTTGAGAGGTATGTGCACCAGCCAATGTTTTAGTGATAAGAAGAACTAATTGCAATTGAGGCACTCTGACCTCATTACCATTTCCTGCTTGCTATGCGCTTTATAACTGTAGAGCAATCAGTAATTAGGATTTCCAAAGCTGGTCTCCAGGAACATCAACGTGAAAGCTCAGGCATGCTCAATACACCACTCCTTAGAATGACTTTCACCAAAGAGTTGGTCGTATCTTTTGCTGGTGTGCAAGTATAACAGCAGGATGCTTCAGAATTCATTATTTTTCTTAGTATGATATCAGAGCATGTAATATTTGTGTACACACAATGCCAAAATGTGAATCCTAAGTGTAATGGAAGAGTACGTTACTGTAGCCATTTGATGGTTAGTCTAAGCCTATTATTTCAAACACCATTTCACTGAAGAACATTCACTGAGGAATATTTTTCTGACTAGGAAGTTAGCTATACCCTTATCCTAGCTGTAATGGTAACACTAGAGTTACAATATAATACTGGGGGTATGGGATTAGAGCCATATGGATTGTTATAAAGAGTGAAGTGTCAAAATGGAAAGCCTATCTTGAGTATCAGTAATGAGGAGTCAGTAAAATCTAATATTTATTGCACCAGGTAAAGGTGGAATGGTGATAACTAAGTGCATGTGATGCTAGGGTTAATGTGACAGTGCATGCACAACAAGGTGACTTTATTTCTTGAATTCTTTGGGCACTGTCCGACAGTAATGACCACAGCAGGTACTTCATAGCCCTAGTCTGCTGTACAGTCATCGGCTGACTACAGCAAAGTTGTCAGAATTCATCTCCTGGCACCACTGTGGGGATGATGGTGCACAGGATAAACTGCCATCATGACATATGTGAGATCTTATGTGACTGTAAGCATGCAGATATATCTATGAGCAAAGACTATGGGGCATGTTAATGACAAATGCAAGCAATGCCTGAGTGCAAAACCATATTTCACAAACATGTACCCTATACAAGCCACATACACTGAGGACAAAGCATGTCTACATCTTGGTGTTGCATTGCCACAGCTAACATTCCACATGGATCCTCGGGTGTGATCAGATGTATGCATTTAACAGCTGTAACAAAGCAAGGGGGTAGGAAGTAGAGAGTAGGCTGTTTTCATGCTGTCCTACTATGGCATCATTACACAGTGCAGTTTTGGGTTCACCATAACAGTAAACATACTGTGATGCTACATGACTGCTGCTGCTTGGCTGTATGGCCTGAACTCACATGCAGAAGAAATCAGAGCCATAGGAGGGCAGAGTAGTGGGGTAACCTGATCTGGGAGTCAACCATCAGGGGGTTGTGAACATGCTGACATTTTAAAAGCTATCATTATCATGATAGACTGAAAACTGTCAAACTCCTCTTTTATTTTAATGGTAGCAATGAGTTCTTAAATTGCTAAGTAATGATTTTTACAACATTTACAAAAAGAAAGGATGTTTGTTTACAAGCATCCTGGTAAAGACAGCTTGTAAGCTATTGATTTGTTTGGCAATTCCATACAGCACAGCATGCCAAACTGCACTGCTAGAGCTTTGAACAAAATGTATCTTCCTTATATAAGTCCATAGTCATTTCTGAAGACATACACTTCACTGTTCCTAGCAGGTCATCTGTCGTTACTTTAGCATACAGCTTGTACCTTATTATGCTCGGATTTGTGCCAGCATATGCCAGGGTCAAGGATGCAGGCCAGCAGGATGCAGTGATAAAACCAGAGTCACAGTACCAGACCAAAAAAATTCATCTGGTATGCCATGACACTGTTGCCCTGCATGCCCACTGAAAGTCTGAGGACAATAATTGTAAACACCAACACTCATGTGCAATTATGGGGAATGTATATTTATTCTGAGACTGAGATATGGAAACATTTTTCATAGTCTGAGACATTAGAGTCAATATATATATATAAGTAACAGGTTGATGAAGGGTGCAGCTCTCTGCATTGAGTACAGAGGTTAACACTCTTTGTTAGGACCCTTTAAAAATGTAAGAGTGAGATTTACAAGCTGCTGTTTTCTTTTGGAATGGCACTTTAATGTTCAGTGTCTGGACTCTCAGTATTGGGTCTCACACTTCTGATATGGAGTTAGTTATTCTTCACAGAGTTCAGCCATATGGAGGATTAGTTAGGTCCTGTGCTTCCCCATTGAACTTATGCATAACTTTGTAATTTACCAAGAAACAGCTGCACAATACGTACATGCATGTCATGTCTTACATGATGCATGTACCTCTGTAAACAATTTGCTGGAGCTGTTTGTGTCCATTACAACTTCAGAGATTCCCACAGCCATTCTGTATATTCCTTAATCTTCTACTGTCCCTGTCTGGGGGATGATGTGGTACTAATGAAACTACAGAATGCAGGTTTAAGTGCTCTGTTCAATGGCAGCTACTGTGATTGCTGCAGTTTGTAGTTGTGTTCCTAAGTAGACACTTCCTGTATAGGTGCAGACTGTGAGGTGGGTCATTGTCTCCAGTAATTTCTGGATTGATAGTTTGGCTTCGTTCATTTTATATTTGTTCACATCAAGAAAGCTGATAGCTTGCTTTTTTACATCTTTCCCTTGTAACTTTTCCGGCTGTGTGAACTGCAAGGTTTATTTATTTATTTTTTCATTTTTAAGAGTTATGTGGTGCTTTTCCTGTCTGCTATGCAGCAGTGATCCTGGTATTGTTTCACCTAGATATGTCTTCTTTTTCTTTCCATTTTCAGGAGGAGCGTCTGCCATCCAATGTCCCTGCCATCAGAACATCCTATGATGCTGAAATGCACCATCAGATTAAGATCTAACACATGCAAGCAGGAATAACCTAACCTGTATAACTGTACACACAGCACACACATTTATCTGTTGTTCTGCACAATGAGGCAAGTTGTGAAATCCTGAGAGAAATGTAGAGTCAGATGCACAGGACAAGCAGATAATGTCAGCATGCTCTTGGGACTGTGTGCACTAATGCAACTACCTATGTTTCAAGGACTCACACCTAAGGAAACGGCAAACAAATACTGTCACCTTTTCCAAAGAGTGGCTATACTACACTATGGCTGCAGATGGAGAGTAGGCCAGCATACCAAAACTCATAGGAAAGAAGACAACAGTAAGATAGTGAAATGGGAAGGAGGACAGGAGAACTGGAGAGCAAATGGTAGGGTGGATGAACTGGAAAACAGAAAGAGTATATGGATTGCAGCAGAGATAGGTCTACCAAATAGAGCCAAGAGCCAGAAAGGACTCAAATATGGAGAAAAGTAAATCTAAGAGAGTGCAGGTATCATAGACCAGACTGGATGTCCTCTAAAATATTTAAAAATCTATGCAGTTTTGGTGAGTCCACTAACAAAGAAATTCAGCAGGTTGTTAGTCAGTGAGAAATTCATAGAGTATTTGACAAAGCTCATGGTAACTCCAGTTTGTAAGAATGAACCAGAAAATTGTGGACAATCAATCTGACCACAGGAATGTGTAATGTGGTGGATAAAGTTCTGAGGAAGAGACTGCTGGCATGCCTGAAGTTAAATAGACTCCAGGATACTAATTATCATGGCTTAACTTCCAAAAGATGCTGCTGTTTGAATGTGTTTCATATCTATGATTGGATTACCTTGGATTGGGAGAGAGAAAATTGAGCTGCTCTAGGCTTTTTTTATTTCAGAAAGTTCTTAGATCTAGTGTCACACAGAAGACTACTGAACAAACCACAATGGCTCCCTACTGGGGAAAAATTAATGAAATGGATGGAAAACGTTCGTAATGGTAGGATGATGGAAGTGGTGGGGATGGGCTCTCCATTTTTGGATAAAATGGTAATCGATGAGATGTTCTCAGTGTGCTTATCTTAGACATAAAAGTAGGAAATGAAAACAGGAAAAATAGGAGCAGCGGTTAAAAACAGAGAGGTGAGCCTGTCAAGACATATGCAAATGTTAGCAAAATGGAGAGACATTGGCAGCTAGGGTTTAATGGAAGCAAATGTAAGGTGGAGCAGTTCCATCACAATAACCTGTGGGAAGAGAAGAAGCTGAGAAACTGACTAAGAAGTAGTAGTTCTAAAAATGTCCATGCTGTTCGGTCACGAAGTGCCCTGAGAACAAGCAGCAGACAGGGTAGCATATGCTGAATTGCATCATCAGTGAATAACACCAACGTTAAAGATGTTTTAATAGTCAGTAAGACTGTAGTGGGGCTTCAGCTGACGTATTGTATGTAGTTCAATAGTTCACAGGTAAGAGTAAATAGCTCTGTTAGAAAGAGTTTGGAAGAAGGCAACATGGACAATAAAGAAAATGATGGGGAAAAACTGCATAGAAAGGTTGTGGAAACAAACTGTACACACCAGAAAGTAGAAGAAATGGAGACATGGTAAGGATGTATAAGATCAAAAAATGATTCTGTGGAGAAACAGAATTTAGGAGAAAGGACCTGTATATGAGGCAGGTTGGGCTTTATCAACTACACATTTAAGGAGCTAGTTTCAGTCTTGACATAAAGAAGTATTAGTTTACAGAAAAGGTGGTGGAAACATGGATTGGGCTACCAGAAAAGATGATGGAAAGTAAAACAATAAATTAATTCTGGAGGGTGTGGGAGGTCTGGAAAAACAACAAGGTAAAAGTATGGCAACAACAAGAGGTGCTACCAATGCATATGGGTAGAATAGCTGGACAGATAATGTCCTTCAGGCTGCACTAATCTCATGTGATGTGATGTCATTCAATAAACATTGCTTCAAAGTTACTATTACTCTACATGTGCAGTAGAACTCCAATATAACATACTTGTAGAACAAAGACTAAATATAACATGTATGTAGAACAAAGACTCTAAATATAATATACTTGTAGAACAAAGACTCCAAATATAACATACTTTTAGAACAAAGATTAAATATAACATACTTGTAGAACAAAGACTTTAAATATAACATACTTGTAGAACAAAGACTCCAAATATAACATACTTGTAGAACAAAGACTCTAAATATAACATACATGTAGAACAGAGACTCTAAATATAACATACTTTTAGAACAAAGACAGTATCATTTTTCCTAAAGATGCCACCTAGATCATTCCACACAGTATTTTACTTATGATGGGGTTTACCACTGTATTCCATGTGATCAATTGTGATGGACTAGGAGGTCATTATAATGCCATGGTTTCCATCATATTTCCAAAATTCCATATATTTGGATAACAGTAGATATAGTCTGTGGATGTCCTGTGTTCTGGAATATAGAGCTGTTGTATCCCTTATTATATATGGCTTCTAATACCTTCTGCCAGGTCTGATTCTGTTTCCATTCTAACTCATAATATTGGAAAATGATCCTGCTATAATTCAGGAGAGTTGCACCTTTTACCAGTCACAGATTATTCTGATGCTAGTGGCATGGGAGTACAGTCCACAAAAAAACTTGTTCTACTTGAAACGCCAGAAACTCGAGATGTTCCTGCACTTGGCATCTACAAATGTACTTACACTCAGTCCAGATTATTAAGAGACTGCTGCAACTTGTGATAAATACTGAAGTCTGAAGCTGATCTAGAAATTAGATTCTCTGAAAACTAAATCCCTAGCAAGGAAGCCTGAAGGAATCCAACTTTGACAAACCTTGTGTTGTTGAGTCATGTTACTCTCCTGACATCAGATGCCCACGCATAGCATGTATTTCTCCATGGGCAGTCCAACCAGCTATTAACAGAAAAAAATCTGCTGTTCTGGTCTGATTCTGCTTATGATATTAGCTCATGTACATGTTTTCAGTTAGCATTGTGAAGTAACAATTAATGTGAATAAAAACAGAGTTATCAATAAAAAGATGTTTCCTGTATTACATAATTCTAACATTATATGGTTAGGGTAATCCTATCATAATTTGGGTGGAATTGCATTTAAGGCTGTTAGTCTAAGGAGTTACGAACACAGCAAGGCTACTCTAAATTAGGAAAATGAATGCCTAATGCCATCAGGACTTACTTAGCAAGATTATAATAAGAAAGCAAGATTAACTCAGATTTGCTGTGCCACAACATGTATTAAAATGATAAAAGATAAAAAATAAAGAAAATAAGCGATGTGTAAACAAATGGAAATAAAATGAATTGTAATATGGAATTTAGCTTAACATTTTGGTTGACACAGAGATGTAGGTTTTGTGTATGATTTTTTTTAAGCAAATGTATATTTGTTGTAGAAGGGGGGTATTATATTGGTCATCACTTATTAGATCAGGCATACGTCTCAACATCTTTTTGTGATTTATTTCCTGTGGGTTTGAGTGGTTTTAGTCTTTATTTTGATTGTGTTGTGTTAACATTTTGAACTATTAGTCTTTTGATATCTATATGTTTTGTGTCTGCATTTTTGACTTAATGCTGTATCTATATCTGCTTGTCATCTATCTATCTATCTATCTATCTATCTATCTATCTATCTATCTATCTATCTATCTATCCATCTATCTGTCTATCTATATTTATTAATTTATTTATTGACATTTGCTTACTGGGAAAGTCTGACTGTGTAGGAGCCCATTTTTTGCAGAAGCCCATGGAGAAAAGCTCCAAAGTCATATCATAGGCATATAATTGCTGGAGCCTTCCTGTGTCCTGACAGAGTGCTCTTCAAACTATCTGGAGATATATAGAGCTAAGAATATTTTTCTGGCACTTCAGAGTTGTGTACTGTTAATTGTTGCTTGACTAATTTTATATCATTGCTGGCTGACTTCAGAGTTGTGCACTGTTATTTCTGCTTCACTGTATAGTTTTTCAGATCTCTGCTGAAGGTGTTGGTTTTCTCCTACCCACCTTCCCTATTCCTGTCTTGTTTAAATTTGGAGGCTTTTGGAGTTGCCCGCCCCCACTGTATATTTGATCTGGGACACTCCCCCCAGTTCCATCTCTTTACCTCATTCTGCCTAATAGACTCCTTCTGCACTTGTTTTTAGTCATTTTTAATTTAATTCCATGTTTTTAAACTGTTTGGTCTAACATTGCTACTTACTCAAGTGTGCTAGCTTGCACTGCATTTCAGTTGTTTTTACTGCTGTTTTAGCTACTTTTCTGTACATATAAAAAAAAATCTAAGCCTGTTTTCTACCTTTCCTGTAACTAGTGTAGTCCAGATTCAGATTTGCTGTATCCAGTACTGTATATAAGCTTCTGAGCCCCCCAAGCTTTCTGTGTTGGAGGGAAGCCTTCTAGCTTATCAGTGGGAGTGGTAAGAACTAGGTAAACTATCTACCACATAAGGAGTGGTTCTGGACCAGAAATTGTAGTTATTGGTCATTTGGGCATTTTTTCCATCTCTCTCAACTTTCTGATTTAAAAGCCCGCATTTGCACTTGTTTCCCCCTTTCCTATAACTAGTTTAGTCCATATACAGATTCTTAGTTTTAGCACTTGAATTTGCTTATTCGTGATCAACACTTGTTCAGAACTTGTTGTAAGCACTAAATAACCTACTAATTACTACAGCACTCAACCATCCTCATTACCTAGAGGAAAACAGTTTTGGTACTTACCTTCCTCACTTGAAAAACAGCTCTTGTACTCACTTTCCTCACTTATCTAGAGGAAAATACTTTTTTATTCAGGCATGTCCAAGGGTCAGCTCCCAGTGTTTCTCTCCTGTCTATCTGATGAATCTGGACATCTTGGGGTAATGTAGAAATTGCCTCATGTACACAGACAACCCTCTCCTCCTACCACCCAACACTACAACCTGTGAGAGATGCACTTATCTAGCCAAACTGGAAGTAAAGCTCTCTCCAACCAAGACTGAACTTGACAGTCAAGAGGAGAAGGTAAACACTTGCACCACACCACACTCATCACATAATCTCACTAAATCTACACCACCAAAATTCACACATAGAAACAAGAAAACATTCTCAGAGGCTCTCAATAATAATCTGCTCAAGCAACAGAGACCTCCAAAGCAGAAAAGCAAGCAACCTCCACCCCCAACACAACCCAAATGACACACAGCCTGCAGACTCAGTGTGCCACTCAACCACAGCCAATAAGGCAAAACAACGTACCCAACACACTAGTCATAGATGACGCTATAGTCAGGCACACTGATGTCCCACTCACCAGGCTAAACAAGGAGAAGGTTACTGTCAGCTGCCTGTCAGATGCCAGGATCCACCACATAACCCACACACTCAGGTCACTGCACAACAAGTACAACTATGACTCTGTCATTGTCCATGTTGGTGTGAACGACCTGAGATGTACCTTCCTGGACTACATGAAAAGAGACATGGAAGAGCTCTCCGATCTTGTAGCCCAGGCAGGTATGCCCTAGCCCTGAGTAGCATTCTGCCATCACCCAGAATGATACCACAGTACAAGGACAAAATGATTGACTTCAACAATTGGCTGAACTTCTGGTGTTATTCTAAAGGGATCTAGTATCTGTCTGCCTGGGATGACATGGTCAACAGACCACGATGCTTTACCAGAGATGGCCTGCACCTGTCACCCCTGGGATTCCGGATACTAGCTAAGGTTCTTGCCACCCCTATAGTGACTTTTTTAGGCAAGGTTCAAATGACAAATTCACCACCGTAACAGGAACAGGCAAGCAAAAACTGAGGGTGATGCTACTCAATGCTAGAAGTCTAAATCTCAAAATACACACACTCGAGGCACTCTTTAAAATGGCGAACATCGATATCTGTGCAGTGACTGAGACCTGGTTCAAGGCTCCAGAGAGCACCCCTGCACTACCAGGCTATAACTCATACCATACTTTTCGGCCATGTAACCTGGACCAGAACACCAAAGGTGGAGGTGTGTCCATATTCATTAAGGATATCCACACCTCTAGGCTAATTGCTCAGCATAATGCATCCGAGGTTATCCAAGTGCAACTAACTCTGGGCAAAACTGCAATCCAAATTGTAGCTTGCTACAGATCCCCCACCATGCCCCAGGATTCCCAATCATCTATTCTTGATGTACTGGAAAATATTAGGGTTCAACCAAACACCCTAATAATGGGCGACTTCAACTACCCCACCATTAACTGGGAAAACTACTCATGTACCAACTCCTTTGCTCAACGCTTTCTGGAATTCATAAACTCCAATGCCCTGGATCAACTTATCCACACCCCCACCAGGGGCAACAATATCCTAGATCTAGTCATTACCAACATGAGTGACCGGTGTTCCACACCTGAAGTCAACACCTCATTGGTCCAATCCGACCATAAGCTAGTTACCCCAGATATCCACTTCCTGCCCCCACCCTCCCATTAGGAAACCACAGTAAAAAAATTCTCCAAAGCCAACTTCATGCTTCTTAAGACAGAAATGATGAACTTCAGGACACCCCTGCAGATGGACAATACAGTTACAACTACTGAATCCTACACAATTGCACTTTATAAGCACTTACATGAGTACATGGATTGTGCTATCCCAAACAGAACCAAGACGTTATCCTCCAAAAAAAGGAAGCCAATCTGGTGGTCCCCTGCTATAAACAAACTGTACAACAGAAGGAAGAAACTATTGCAAAAGAGAGTAAAATCCTGTGAGTGGAGGAGCTCCCTGGTCAGCCTCAGTAAGAAGCTGTGTTCCCTGATAAACTCCTCCAAAGCTAGTTATGAAAACATAATCGCCACCGATTCTAAAGACAACCACAAAGCATTCTATAGCTATGTCAAGAATCTCAATGGCAACACTCAGATCTGCTCTGAGTTACAGCACAATGGCACTAAATATACAGATCCAACTGATATTGCCAACATCCTGCAGATAGGTTCAGTGCTAACTTTACCCCCCTTTCGCCCCCTAAAGAGCCCATCTGTATACTGGAACAATGCAAAGTTCTTGTAATCATGGCTGCACAGGTAAAAAACACAGTCTCCAAAGCCAAAAACACAGCATCCATGAGACCAGACAACATCACAGGCTGCGTTCTACACGAACTGGCACCCCACCTAAGTACCATGTTCAATCATAGCCTCACCTCAGGCTTTGTGCCTGCTGAATGGCACACAGCAACAGTTATCCCACTCCACAAGGGGGGAGCCACCAAAGACCCCGGGAACTACCGCCCCATTAACCTGACGAGCCTGGTCTGCAAGGCCATGGAACGTATCATCATGGAACTTATAAACAAAGACATTGGTAATCTCCAAACTCTGGACCCCACCCAGTTCGGGTTTGTAAAAGGCAGATCATGTCTCCTAAACCTGATAGACATTTTTGAGGCAGTCACCAAAGCCGTAGACAAGGATAAGGTGGTTCACACAGCCTATTTAGATCTTGCCAAGGCGTTAGACACCATCCCCCACTCTGGAATTATAGATAAACTCACTAAACTAGGTATAAATCCCTGTGTCACAAAATGGGTTGCCAACTGGCTCACTGACAAAACCCACACTGTGAAAGTAGCAGACTCCAAATCCGACTTCAGACCAGTGACAAGTGGAGTACCACAGGGTTCAGTCCTGGGTCCTCTCCTGTTTGGTATCTACTTCTCTAAAGTACAGGCTAACACAGAAGGTCTTTGGCTAATGAAGTTCGCAGATGACTGCAAACTAGGAGCCATAACTGAAACTCCTAATGATGTGGACATCCTACAAAAGAGCCTCACTGAGACAGATGCCTGGTGTCAAAGTCATGGCCTCAAGCTCAATGCCAAAAAGTGAATTGTCATCCCCTTTGGTAAAAACTCTGTACCCATGAACTACAACATAGGCGGTAGTATACTTAACTCCTAAAGTGTGATAAGAGACCTTGGGACACAGGTGGACAGTAGTCTCTCCTTTGATAATCACATCGACACAGTAGTCAGGAAATCCTTCTACATGGCACACCTCATCACAAAAGGTTTCTCATCCAGAAAAAAGAGGTCAGTGTTCCCCTCTACTCATCACTCATTAGACCCATTATAGAGTACAATGCCCCTTTTGGTATGTTCCTCACAAGACATCTACAACAATTGGAAAGGCCGCAGAAATACTTCATAAAGAGGATTATCGGCCTCAAACAGATGCCCTACGCAGACCGTCTCAAAAAACTCCAGCTTTACTTTGTCACATATCGCCCACTCAGAGGTGATCTCTGCCTAACAAGCTATGTCAAACCTAGAGCTGTTGGACATGCTCCCCTTAAGGAAGTCCCAATCCCTCTGAGCTACACGCTGTAGGGATCTAAACCTTGTCACTACAATAAACAGAACATGCCGGAGGGATGGATTCCTGTCCCAGAGACTTCCCGTACTCTGGAATAAACTACCTATCTATATCAAACAAAGCTCCTCATTAGTAGTCTTCAAGAAAAATCTTGATGATTGGATGGGAAATAGGAAATTCACTTCTATGGCTCTGCTTGACAGTGGCACAGGAAAATAATTTTCTTGGATGGCAAAAGCCAGGGTACCTTTTTGGCTGGGCTTGTATAGGCCCTAAGGCCAATAGGCTAGCACCTACCTATGAACCTGTAAAGTACTGTAAAACATTTTAAGAACAATAATTTTACAATCTTAAAAAATAATACAACAACATCTACAATTTAAATGATTATTCAAATTAGACATAATATGAAAGCATTGGTTAGGAACAGATACAAGTTATGCAACAATGATTTAATAGTTAGAGACATTTAGCCAATTTACAGAGAAATTAAAGGTATGTTAGTATAATACAAACAGGAACCTCAATATGAAGTGAGTGAAAAGCAAAGTTATGGTGTATTTAGGCAGAAAATCAGGGGAGAAAGTTGGGAGAAGTAAGGAAGTGAGTGAAGAAGAGAGAGTAATGAGGTGTAAGGTATGCGTAGGTATTTGTTCAAATTTAGGGATAAAGTTTATTCTGGTGTTGAACAAAGCCAGCTTTTGGCAAGGAAATCTTTCAGAATGGTTTTAAAAGATGGGGGAGGGGGGTACTGAACTGTTGGATTCAGGTAAAGATTTCCAGGCCTGAGGAACATGGTACGATTACAGACAATGCATAGCAAATTTGATAAGGCCCCCCTGCGCCCCCCACACCCCCTGCAACTTATATATACCAACTCTGAGATCACACAACAGTGACAGCAAGGGTAGATTTCACTACCCTGACTGTAGTGCAATCTCCATTAAAAACTTACATTACATGTAAAAATATTTTAACATACACAAAACACTGCTGACAGTACCGTAACATCCGACACTTCCTGAAAACTGCAACAATGTCAAAAGTTAGATACACTTAAAGCGACAATTTCATCAAAACAAATTGCTGACACTTTCGAACATTTATCTTCCGGTGAAGTGCACTTTTGACAATATGCAGCTTCACACAAGTGGAGTCGCTCAAGTAACATTCGCTTAAATGTGCATTAAAAATAAGTAGTAGACCCAGATATGTAACACTCTGTACATATATATTTTTTAGTGTGTGTGTGTGTGTGTGTGTGTGTGTGTGTGTGTGTGATTGTATCATCAAACATCAAAATACTTTTAAGACCAAATGCAAAGAACAGCAGTCTTTTCAGAATGAATCTGAAGAGATCTGAGGAAAAGAAACAAAACAAAAAACACATATTTGCTGGGGAACAAGCCCACCTATACCCATAACCTCCCCTGCACTTCCTGCTAATTATATATACCAACTCCAAGATTGCACAACAGTGAAGACAGGGCAACTTCTCAGATCTCACTGTACCACAGTTTTGCAAGCAAAACAGCTGACAGGCTGACAAACAAGAAAAAAGAGCACGTGAACTTTACAGACAGAAACTATGTATATATATATATATATATATATATATATATATATATATATATATATATAGGTTTACCTCAAGTCACCGAAATTACATTCCTCCGAAATGAAATTTTGCGACTCTGTTTTTCCGAAAGTGCACCAGGCTATAGACTGTCCATACATATCAAGCAGAGTGCCTCTTTGGCCCTCTTCAAAAGGAGCCTTGATGATTGGATGGGAGATAGGAAATTCACCCCGGGGATCATGTCAGCCGCTCTGCTAGACAGGGGCCTGGAGAAGTAAATATTGTGGGAAGAAATATACAGGGAATTGTTATGGCTAGGCTTGCATAGGCCCTAGGGCCGATAGCCTAGTACCAACCTATGAACCTATTAAAAAATGAAAAAAAAAACATGAAAGAAAGGGAAATACTGTTTCCACTACTGTTTGCCTGACTCAAATGCCTTGTATAAGTAGAAGCCATGTCATAAAATTGTTGTAGATGGCCAAGATTCACAATCAGCACAGAATAAAATATGAAATCAAAGAAACAAAAAACTCTGTTTATTAATGTTTTAAAAGCCTTGCATTACTGATGTGCTTTCTAGAGTAGCAGCAGCAGTCAGGTCATAAAATGCCTGAAAGGCTACTTTTCTCAATGGGTAAAAAGCACAGATTAAACTAATGAATGGCTCACAGGAAGAGCTGTTGTCAGTACAACTGCAATTTAAGATGGAATTTGGCTAACGCCTTTGAAACTTTCTTCAGGCACTCTTCCCCCACCCCCTCGGCCAAAGGTAAGCATGCTCAGAAAGGTAAAACCTGAAATGTAAACAAAGGCTGAATCAAAACATAAAATCCCTGAGACTGTCCCTTTAAGGCATTGATTTTTATAATTTTTTAGAATGGTCATATGAATAGTTTTGGTCTATCACTTCCTGAGTAGTCATGTGACCTATTTGTTTTTTTCTGATTGGATAACTTGTACTTTTAAAAGTGCTACAGTCTGTATGGAGTAGTATGGTCTGAAGAAGCAGCCTCCAGCTATGAAAGCACTTACCTTTTACTTGTTTGTTTGGTTTTTCTATTGTGTTTCTATTAACATTTTATACGTGTCAGCCATGGTGGTCAAGCTTGCTTTTATCTGTTGGATTGTATTTTGTGCTAGCTCAACCTTCATTCATCTGGTATACTTCTGTTTGTTATTCTGTCAAATAATATAGGTCCACTCATTCAGGGGTAGGGGGAGGATTGTTTCACTATGCTTTCTGTCAAAATGCTGCTTTGAAAGATAGAAGGGGTCAAAGTCTTGTTTTGCACCACAAAGTAAACCTTATGGGGCTCTATTTGCTCATCACAGGCTTCTGTGTTATGTTTTAAAAATATTTATGTATTTATACCAAAATCTTTTATGATGCAGGTGACTGAATAAATAAAAATTGCATAATATTTTCCATTACAAATGAAATATGTGAAATTCCTTAATTTTCTTTCAAACTGCAGACTATTATGAGTCACAGATGTGGTTGTCAAACTGCCCCACATTGTAGCCCTAGAGTGAGACTTGATCAGGTTTTACCTGGCTTTCATGGAGTGGACTGCCAAGTTCTTTTCTACTACATTTACGCATTATGATGTACAAAGGAGCATGGGGAATTTTTTTATCAGACATAACAGATGTTCAAAATGGCACGCAACCAGAAAGGCTTAGCTTAAAGGCTCAGATGGTCTCTTAGGCCCAAATGTATGGAGGAGATTGTTTTGTGAGGGCAAGTCTCTTGAAGAGTGGTTGTAACAGCTGCCTGCCTGATGTCATAACTGCTAGCAAATGGTGGGAAAGGGCATAGGTATCAACCCCTAAAATAGAATAAGCATTATGGATTGCAATGCCTGCAGTTTTTGTAGATTCGTGATAAGTGACATCTAATGAGATAAAAGTGGGTCATCTAACTTAGCAAAAAAAAGTGTTTGAAAAAAAAAATGCTGTATACAGCCAGGTAAGCTCATGGTCTCTGTGAGGTTAGTACACAGTACAGTATGGTAATTATTTTCATGGCCCAGGAATCCTCTTTTCTGTATCTCATATCACTTAATGAAGTATACAGTAGGCCATGTTTTTTTTTTTCTTTTTCCACAGGCAGACTCAAGTTGATTTCTGCTTCACACTGTTAGAGTGAAATGCTGACCATTGTCAGTCAAGTGGATGTAAAGGTTGCATAAAACTAACACATGACGTCACTTGAAACAGTAGTAGTGATTTTGTGCCAGCCACCCTAAAATGAGATGCACCATATGTTTTATAATGCCACATTACAGGATGCAGAACTAAGGGTCCCTTGCTAACAGAATGATTCTAAATCTCAAGTAATCCTTCCACTTAAGCAAATCTTTCTTGGTCCATGTTTTTCCCATTGTCTCATGCTATTCCGAAATATGCTGTGCTTTATTCCAGAACATTTCAGATATGCGGTGCCACCATTCTTCCTTCTGTTTCTAACTATATCTGTTCTAAGTACTGCATATAATTTTCCATGACTAGTACTAATATAGGTAAGTGCACACATGTTTATGTACACAGACTTGCATATACACACAAGAACACACACCAAGAAAATGGATTCAGGCATTTACTGAAGGTACACAAGTAGCAAATCTGAAAGTTATGCCAGGGAATACAGAACCCTCAGTTATAATCCATGTTTTAAGATTTGCATATTTTTAAAAAGAGCTGTATGGTTTGGCATTTTAAAGGGAAATCTGTGGCATTTCTGAATGTAGAGGATTGTGATCAAGTCTCCAGTCATAAACAGACTGTTATGTTTTCGAGACATGGATGTCAAGAGATCACTCCTGAGATGAATCTTGGCATCCATGTCGAGGACACATAAAGATTATAATCGGAGGCTTGCTCATAATTCTTTGCAATGCTATGTATTACAAGTTACAGAAAAATTAAAACACAAAGTGTTTTACAGGGTTTGAAAGCCAGTAAAGCACTTAGTGAGCACTGTCGTACAGACAGGAGAACATGTATCAGCTTATTGTTTTAAGAAGGGGGGTGAAGGAAGCAAATCATGGCCATTTTTTTAAATATTGCACTAATTAACTTAAAAAGTTAATGGAACAAAAGGTTTTGTATTGATATGCATTTTCTGAACAATAAGAAGAGTGAAACTGTTTTGCTGGCAGTTTTTGGTTCCATCCACTGTCCTTTATGGTACCAGCTTGGCACCCCAGTACCTGTCCATGCTGTCTACCTGCCTTCTTCCTTACCCCCTTGGACTTTACTGTTGTTGGGGCTGGTCATGGAACTAGGCATCTGTGGGCTCAGCCCCATCTGTGCATCCATCTGGGAAGAGGGGTATTTTTACTTATGACCTAACCTTTGACGCACTTTCCCTTTTCGGAGCTAGTGGTATACTTGGGGCAGGCATACAATGGAGATGTGGTGCACCTCCCCTACTCTGCAGAAGCTCAAACATGTCTCCACTCTGTAGTGCTCTTTAGGCATGTCTACCAACGTACCTTTTCCAGCCTCCACTCAGCATCAACACAGTATATGACTACAAGTCTGCCCATCCCTCCCTGCCACTTCTGACAGTTGCCTAAGCTGCTAATTGAACCTGAGTCACTTGGGTCATAATCAGGACTTTATCCCTCTATGCCATTGGAGCATGGCATTTTTGACTGACTGTAATCCTTAGTGGCAGAGCAAAATACTCTAGACAGTTTATCTCAATACCCAATTGTAACAGCACTTAGTGAAGTGTGTAACAATTGTTACATACCCTCTAATCACTGTTATGACTGGGTCTCATGCAACAAAGCAGTTTACAGGTTTATTTTTTTTTTCCATTTACTGGAGCATAGTCATTGCACTAAATGCAGTACAATCTCACTTTGTATACTATCGAACTGTGCTAAGTATTAGAGACACATTATGCAGCTATAATGCTTAGTACAGCATGCTTATTTAAAAACTAGAAAAAGACAAATACATTCTGACCTAAACCAAACTGAATTATTTGTAGGATAAGCAGTAAAATGTGCACAGCAGGCTTTTTCGCCAAGAACAAACAGGACAAATTCAGTAAATGGTATCCACAACCAATTAGTACTTATGCTCCAGACTTAATGCAACTTACTTAGACAGGCTAAACTTTCACCTCTTTTATTGAACATTTATTAATATATTTTTATCCTCTCTCTGTGTATAATGCTAAATGTGTGCTTCTTGCTTTCTTTCTGTTCACTTGGGACCTTAGAGAGTATTGTGATTTATAAATGCGATTAGTGGAGCCACCATCAGGTGATGCCTTTTGAATCTTTAAAAGTCATCGTTTGACCAGTTTAAAGAGGTTATGCTATGTTTAGAATAAAAAAACACTACCTAGTTGTGTTTATTTTGCTGAAAAATATATATATGATTTGAAGCCAGGTTGAATGTTGTGTATAATTAGATTTACTCATCATTGTTCTGCTATCACTACAGCAAACACTTGGACTTTCATGGGCCTTATAATATTTGACCACATACTGATAAAAGAAATAATTACAAGTCAAGCTTATTATGTTAATTGACATTAGTGGCACTGACTTCAGTATACAGTTCAAAATCTAAAACCTTATTTGCTTCAGTGACTCAAGAGTATGCTATGTATTTTTGGAAAACACAGGAAGAAAGTGAAACATAATTAACATGAAAAAATGTACATTCTAATCGGACGCAACAACCACTGCACCCTTTATAAATCCAACAGCATTCACAATGCAAAGTTTGGTCATCAAGCAATAATAAACAATTAATAAATAAATAAATACATAAAAAGGGTACAGCTGTTAGATTCTCTGATAAGTGGAAAAACAAAGCATGTGTATGTACAAAGTGAAAACATCCACTTTCCCCAAAAATGTAAAAACAAAAAAAAAAAAAAAAAAATCAACCACTGTTTAACAGGGTCTATATCACAAGCTCGAAAGCTTAAAAGAGCAAACACTCTTTTATCAAGCTGTAAACATCAAAACCACTAAATAGTGAAAACACGGCGCAGCAATTTTTTTCCCAGGGAAAAAAAAATCGCTGGGCCGTTTTCAGGACTGTGCCAGTTCCTTCACTGTGGTGCGATTTGGGAGTTGGTATATTTAAGTGTGTGTGTGGTGGGGGTGTTGACATTTGTTTTTTATCTTGTTTTGTTTCTTTGCGTAGCAGAGATTTTTTTCCCCTAGGGAAAAAATTGCTGATCCGTGTTTTCGCTATTTAGTGGTTTTGATGTTTACAGTTCGATAAAACAGTTCACTCTTTTAAGCTTTCGAGCTTGTAATATAAACCCGTTTAACAGGGATGCATGTGTGTATTCCTGACACCTTATAAGACAAAAAAATGAAAGTGGCAGAAAATACATTTAGTCAAATATACCATGCAACTTATGGCATATATGTGTCCTTATAATGTAGTACATTTGGAATTCATCTCAGTGGCTCAAGACAGTGAAAATGCACTACAGAAAAAAGGAAGTTATGAAATACAATGCTCTTTTAAAAAAAAAAAAAGTAATTTATTTTTTTAATAATGGCATTGTATAACAGCAATAATCTACTTCTGATTGTAAATAATGCTTTTTTATGTATGTATGACTTTGTTGTTTGATCATAAGGCAAAACTAGACCACAAATGAGTAAACCAAGCTCTGCTACCTATACCGTGTTATGCATTGTTGCCGAATTAGTAGTATGGATTATGGTTCACACTTTTCAGGAGTTACATACTTGAACATAACTTAGTTTGTAAGCTATGTAAGCTGATAATGCAATTACAGCATGGTGTCTAGCACACTTTGGGTTCACTTTGTCCATTTCTAGAAGATCTGCACTTTATATCATTTGTTATGGATTTGGATCTATAGCAGATAGTTCAAAGAAACAGACTATAACAATTTATAGATAAGTAGAAGTACATTACAAAGAAAATGTAGAGCATAGCTACTTGCTTTAAGATAACAATACCATGTGCTCTTTAATGTCAACCACTTACCAGGAGGCATTTGCTAAAGAAGAGCACATTAAAGAGAAAGAAAGTCAAAAGTTGTGAGTAGGATAACCTTAGGTCACAAGGCTCCAGTTCCAGGACTTCAGTATACCGTGAGTATTTGTTGTTAGCGTCATTTTGTGCCACCTACATTCCTTTTGCCTTCACAAGGATAGCATTACCTTGTCATGTGTGGTATCAGTCAGCAGATTGTGTTGGCAGCATTCCCTCAGTACTGCTGCTCAAACAGAAAGTATATTAACAACTCATGCAGAAACTACGTCAGTAGCAGAAGTGCCAGGGATCTGTAATCATAGATTGCTTCTGGGTGCCACTGCAATACTGGCATATGTTCCCTGTGTTAGTAATGTCCTCACTTCAGAGCTGAATGTCTTCTGGGACTGTGTGAAATTTTTAGTACTGATGAAGGCACATGCTGCTGCAAAATCTGAGAGGCAGGGCAGGACAGGGTTCTAATGTCACATCATTACCACCTGCCTCCTTGTGCACCCTTGAGCCTGCCAGTTCACTTCCATGTGCTTCAGAACACAGCAGCAAATATAGTAGATTCATATCAGTAAAAGAGTACATCACAGAAATATCCTTGGAAATTGTTCAGAAGTCCAGCTCTCTGCAAAACAGTAGCCATTTAATAGCACAAAAAGCACCAACTCTCTGCAAGTTCCCTTCATGTACAGATTTTTAAATACATGTAGAATACCGTAGCTTGATGTTTGCCCTTGATTTAAAGTAAACAAATACAACTGAAAAGTGTACAGGAAGGTGCAAGAGAAGTCAGACAGAGACGAGGCACGTCTGGGGAAATATGGAAAACAATGAAGGGCTTGTATGTTTTGGGATGGGAGGAAAAATTATGAGGTAAACTAATTAAAACAAACACTCATTAAAGTGATATAATGAGGGTGCTGATTTCTGAAATGAAACTGGCCGGCAGTCCTAGAGATGGAGCCACATGATGGACTGCATTTTAACAATTTACTATGGGGATTTCAAAATGTGGAGTCTTAATGGCAGCATATCCAGATTTCTGTATCACCCAAAGCCCAGGGACCTATTTTCATTTAGTCTTAGGGCAGATAGTACTGGCAGGACCCATTATAGCTGTGTATTGAAATGTCAGCACTCAGGAGAAAAGTGAATACTGAGCAATGGTTTTCTACCTTAAACTTTTTTTGCAGGAGGGGAATCCCCCACACCTCAAACTTCTACGGACTAACTTCAAAATCACCACACCTCAGAAAAAAGGCAATATTCTGGGAAATGGATATTTAAAATTTAGTACATGTAAGTCTGTTTTTTTTTACATTCAGTCTCATCATTATGGGATTTTCTAAAGCAGGGCCTGACATTTCAAATGGTTACCCCATTTCATATATCTATATTCCTACACATAGCCGGCCTTAGGCATAGGCCAACTAGGCAGCCGCCTAGGGCGCCACTATAGCAGGGGCGCGTTTCCAGTAGTAATTTGGTGTAGGTAGACCAAGATGGGGGCACCATATCCAGAGTTCTGTATCACCCAAAGCCCAGGGGGCGATGTGGAGCCCTTTTGCCTAGGGCACCAGCTGACCTAAGGCCACTCCTGTTCCTACATATTAAAGCAACTGTTACATTATTATAGATGAAAAACTCACAAAAAATGGTCAATGATCAGTTATGTCCTGCAGAGTGGTGCAGTAACCTTCTAAATAGCTGTCCATTATCTTCCGTCTTTCATGGGTTCCATATTCCCTTGAATGTCCTGAAGGGCTAACTCAGACTAAGCTCTCAGGTTCATAGCTAATTGTATGATTTCACCATGCAGTTCTTGAATGAAGTGTTTTCTCAAATCTGAGGGCCCCGGGCCTGTGGAAAATATGGCCCAGACCGCAGAATCCTTTATAAACGCATTCTATGAACACCTTCAGGAATGCATGGATCATGCAATCCCAAATAAAACCAAGACCCAATCCTCCAAAGGCAGACGTCCTGTCTGGTGGACCCCAGCCATAAACAAACTATACAATAGAAGGAGGAAGCTACTACATGATAGAGCAAAATCCCAAAAAGGGAAGGCATCTCTGATCAGTATTAGCAAAAAACTACGGGCACTCATCAAATCGTCTAAGGCCAGCTTTGAGAGAAAAATTGCACAGGACACTAAGGATAATCACAAGGCTTTCTTTAGTTATGTTAGGAACCTGGGTGGGAATTCCAGACATGCTCAGAATTAGTCCAAAATGACAAAAAAATACACCAAACCCACAGACATTGCCAACATCCTAGCTGACAGGTTCAGCGCAAACTTCTCCCCCCCCTCCCCACCAAAAGGGCAAATATTTATCCCAGCAGAGTGCTGCCCCCCTAACATCTCAGATGCTCAGGTAAGAGCTGCCCTCTCCAAAGCAAAAAACACAGCATCAATGGGACCAGACGGTGTCCCGGGCTGCGTCCTACATGAACTCCAAGAAAAGCTAAACCCAAACATAAAACTACTGTTCAGTCTTAGCCTTACTACAGGATATGTACCCAAAGAGTGGTGTACAGCAACAGTGGTCCCTCTCCACAAATGTGGTGCCTCAACGGATCCTGGAAACTATCGCCCCATAAGCCTCACTAGCTTAGTCTGCAAAGCTATGGAAAGGATCATCATGGACCTCATAAATAAAGATATTGATGACCTACAGACACTGGATCCTACCCAGTTCGGCTTTGTTAAGGGCAGATCCTGCCTCTTAAACCTGGTTGATTTCTTTGAAACAGTCACCAAGGCCATTGACGAGGGGAAGGTGGTCCACACAGCCTACCTGGACCTCGCAAAAGCCTTCGATACAATACCCCACTCGGGCATTATAGATAAGCTCACCAGCTTAAATATAAACCCCTATGTCACTAGATGGGTTGCAAACTGGCTCAAGGACAGAACCCACATGGTTAGAATTGCTGGAGCCATGTCAGACTCCAAACCAGTTACAAGTGGCATCCCACAAGGCTCAGTCCTGGGACCTCTCTTGTTCGGTATATATTTCTCGGAGGTACAGGCCAACATGGAAGGACTGTGGCTGACTAAGTTCACAGATGACTGCAAACTGGGCGCCATAATTGACTCTCCAGCTGACAGAAGCATCCTCCAAAAGGGCCTCATAGAAACAGACAACTGGTGCCAGAGCCATGGCCTCAAGCTAAATGCCAAAAAGTGTATAGTCATCCCTTTTGGCAAAAACAAAGTGCCCACAAATTACCACATAGGTGGTAATCCATTAAGTACAGAAGAAGTAATTAGGGACCTGGGGACCCAAGTTGATAGCAATCTCTCATTTGACAACCGCGTGGCCAAAGTGGTTAGAAAAACATTTTATATAGCCCACCTAATCATGAAGGGATTCACATCTAGATCAGGGGAGGTCATCGTGCCTCTTTACTCATCCCTCATCAGGCCCATAATTGAGTACAAAGCCCCTTTTGGGATGTACCTTACCAGACACCTGCAGCAACTGGAAAGACCCCAAAAGTACCTCACCAAGGGGATCATAGGGCTCAAACAGATGCCATATGCTGCCCGGTTAAAGAAACTCCAGCTCTACTCAGTGGCATACCACCTGCTCAGAGGTGATCTGTGCCTGACGTATAAAGCCATGTCCAACCCGGAATTAATGGACATGCTGCACCTCAGAAAATCCAAATCCCATCGAGCTACGCGCTCGAGAGACTTGAACCTCAGCACTGAAATAAATAGGACATGCTGGAGGGACAGATTCATAACCCAGAGGCTCCCTTCACTCTGGAATAAAATCCCAGTCCAGGTTAGGCAGAGTCCCTCATTGACTCTCTTCAAGAGGAATCTTGATGAGTGGATGGGAGATCGTAGGTTTACCCCGGGTATCACTTCTGTGTCACTGTTAGACAGAGGCACAGTATACTAACCTCGAAAAAGGGCATAGTAAAATTAATTTAAAATGGGTGGCGAAAGCCAAACACACTCTGGCTAGGCTTATAAATGCCCTAGGGCAGATAGCCTAGTATGAACCTATGAACCTATGAGCCGAGTATCCCCCCACCAGTCTGTCACTTTGCTCCCCACCTTACGATCAGTATCCTTCTTCCTTATCTTCACCCCTTCTAGTTGTAATTTGTTAGTAGAGTGAATCCCCATGTTACCCATTACATCCCATTCCTTCTCCCATAAGTACAATATATGTATGTATATATATATATATATATATATATATATATATATATATATATATATATGTATATATATATATATATATATATATATATATATATATATATATATATATACACACACACATACACACACACACACACACACACTGAGTACTTGCAGCTTTACATTTTTCTCCACTGCACATACCATGTATGAGTGCATTCTCATCACAGTCACCACCTTCTGACTGTTCTCATCACTGAGAACTGTAGTTTTTCATCTGCACTGTTACTAGTGTCCTGCAGGGGGAGTGATAGTTGTGTCTCTCAAGTTCACTCCACACAGTCTAGCTTGGTCTCCCGAAGGTCTTTGCCGCAACTAAGTCACAGTTTTCTAAGTGTCTTGAGTTTAAGATTGGTGATAAAATACAGATGTTCTTCAGTATATACAATGCCTTTCTAAGCATTTTGTTAGGAAAGTCAGGATTATTCAATGTTTTCATGGGAAAGAAAATATTACTGGTACTGAAGATGATTTTTTATTAACTTTAAATGAAATGGACATTAAGCAATAAGCAGAAGTTTAAACCAAAATCTACTTTTATGTTTAATTTAATATGTACAGCTGTTGAAGTATATGAACAGATAGTTTTACTGGACTTTGACAAGTTACTTGAAAATGTTGAGACCGAATGGACTGTTAACAATTTAAGCACATATGCATTTTTTGCTCTCTGATTTGAAGAAGTAAACTGATACTGTCCATATAAAGCAAAGTTAATAATTATGTTTCTTGTGCAATATGCTAGCATCATATATACTCTACTTTCTGGTGTTAGCAGACACAGGCAAATATTAGTTGACCCTAAAATTCTATTTTTAATGTAAATTATTAAGGATACTTTAAGAAGTATGGATTAGTACATATATGATGCAGAGCTTATGTTTGAGTGAGTGTTTACTAAATGTCCAAAGCTGTTTGCTTTTTCACAAAAATGCCCGTAGTGACTGTGGATCATTAGCAGGAAAAGGGCAGCAGTTATTTGATTTGTACTTACTTGCAACCACTTGCTACAAGTAAACCTAGTTATGTATAGTAAAGATGTTTCAAACAAAATTAAATATTGTACTTCGGGCCCAGATTATAGATTTTTTTTGTGTTTAAATATCCAGTCATTATATAATCTATTATTCATTAATTTGGTATTCAAGCCTGCATTATTTAGAAGCTTTTTTCATTGGCCCTTTTGAAACAGAATATTAAATAAAATTCCTTGCATTTGTTTTTATAAAAATATTTTTATTTTTTGAAGATTAATACTAGTAACTATATCTGACTGCCAGCTATATTGACTTAGGCACAGCATGGCTTGAAAAAATTGTATTGTAAGAAGGTATTGACCCATTTAGGGAAATACTGCTCAGCGCACTTTATTGTTGACTGTTTTGTGAGTAAAATGAGGAAGTGAGGCTTATGATTCAGTGAATGTATTTATTAAATGCATTTATGGAATGGCTTAACATTAAATGTGATAGTGTTCAATCTCGCCGTTTGTTCTTACACATGGGTTCGGAGCCGATCCTCGGCTCCGTGTCGGCCGCTTGCAAGCTCTGCATCGAGAAGAAGCTCGAGACAATCTAATACCCACAATCCCCCTCTGCCTTTACCTCAGATCTAGTTTGCCGCTGCTGCGTTCGCATCGCTGGGAGCTAGCTCGAGCATCTTGAGATAAGATATAACTTTATTTTTGTTATATTTTAGAGAAAATTTGTTCTATTAGTACCTTTTGGTATACTGAGTGTATGTGTGTGTGAGTAGGTAGAATTTCTCGGTACCGTTAAGTTTATTTAACTGGTTAGAGTTTTTCGGGGCCTACCAACCCTACTTAAATTTGACAACCGGACTTGACATTTACATCGGATTTGACTTTTTCCACCGGATTTGACTCTTATACTGGACTTGACTTTTATCTTTCCTGTAAAATGTCTGATAAAATTAAATCAGGCTTTAAGCGTTGTCAGTGTGGCCAAAAAATGTCAGTCACTGACAACCATAGTTCCTGTGTCTACTGCCTTGGCCCTCTCCACTTACAAGAGGACTGTTTAATTTGTCACTCTTTTAGTGGGAGGGTCATGACAGATAGGCGCAGGAAACTCATGGACAGAGGGTTATTAAAACCTTCCTTTCAGGAGGCTCTGGATGCTTCAGACCAGGCATCAAAATCCTCTAAGGAATCGAAGACGTCGGAGCCCAAGTCATCGGCTCCAAGCTCTTCGGGTAAAGTTAGATCACCGGTTCCACAGACTTCGGGGCCGAGTGTTCAACTGGTGTCGGTTCCTGAGCCTCGAGTCTTGGAACCGGTGATGGAGCTCCCTCCATCGACTTTATTGAGGTCGGCTCCGTCTTCGGTTCCTTCGACCCGTTCTTCTTCCAAGCTCTCCGATGTCGATGTGGATCGTGTGGTGCAGAAGTTATTGGAGCATTCGGCCCTGTCCAAACTTATTTCAGTTTCCACCCAGTTGGTGTCGAAACTTGAAGGCCTCCCATTGTCTCCATCCATTCCTCCTCCGAGACCTGTCCAGTCTTTGGAGCCGGAAGAGGTTGATCTTCTGATTGTGGAGCCCTCGGGTCCAGAACCGTCCTTTTCTCGGTCTGTTCCTCTCACCTCGACTCCGTCGGACCCGGTACCGGAGTCTCGGAGCCGACGATCTGTCCTTGGTTCCGGGGCCGAGAGTCGAACCAACGTTTCGGTTCCGACTCTTCCCCTCGGGGCCTCGGCATGGATCGATTCGGCTCCGTCCTCGGGGTCGATGCCTTCGGTGCCTGTTTCGGGGATTCTTCCCATTTCTTCGGAACCGGGAGATTATTCGACTCGGGACCCGGGGGCTTTCGACCTGATGAGGAAGGTGTTGTCTACCCAGACAACCACATCAGTGGAAGCAACCTCTCCTCCCCATAAAGGGCCGTTATCCTCCTCTGCACCCACGGCCACATCCAAGCGTTGAGCACCAGTGTCTCAGCCACCCCTGGAGGGTGCCCCCTCTTCCTCGGAGGCTTCTTCAGATGCTCCCCACGAAGAAGTCCCTAGGAAAAGATTGTGTAAGAGGAGACACTTGGATTCTCCACAAGAATCCTTGACATCCGATACTGACTTAGATGAGTCAGAAGGGTCCCCTAAGTCACCTTCAGAAGATGTCTCTTTTTCGGACATATTGGAGATCCTGAAACAGAGAGGTGACTGGCAGTCCCTCCCCCCTTCTGAGGATGAGTCAGTCTTGCTGAAGGCATTCGGTGCTCGCCCTTCTTCCTCCTGGGTCACTCCGCCTTGATGAATTAATGGAACTTATTGCTCGAAGGGCGTGGGAGGCTCCTGACACAGTGGAACCAGTCCCAAGGAAACCCAATAAATATATCACTGCTCCCCAGGACAAGACTTACTTAACAAAAGGAGTTCCAGTGGACGCTATGGTGGTGGCAGCTGCCAAGAAAAAGGAGATGTCGGAATCTTCCTCATCTGTCCATCCCCCTAATAAGGATTCTAGGACGATGGACAGGTATGGGAAGCGCATTTTTAGTCCAGCGGCTTTTTCCATGCGATCCCTGAACTATTTGACCCACTTTACACGGCTACAGAGGGATCTAGTCAAAGAGTTGGGAGATACCCTCCAGGGTACTACGGATGCTGCTGTCTCAGAGAAAGTGACGGCGCAACTTAATACCCTTACATCCATTGTGAACTCGTCCATGAGGCTGATCTCTTACGCAGCCGAAGGTTCGAGTAGGGCAGCAGCTTCAGCGATTGCTCTTCGCAGACAATCCTGGATGCGCTTATGTTCATTTGCGGAAGCCTTCAAGTCTTCCTTTACTAACGCCCATTTGACGGTGCCACTCTCTTTGGCCCCAAAGTAAAGGAGACCCTTACCCGGTGTGAGCAGGAGGGAAAGACTCTGTCTGCTGTCGGAGTCCATTTTTCCACCCCAACCAGACCGTACCCCAAAGGGCAACGTGGTGGAAAAATGTGGTTTCGAAAACCCCAAGGATCTTTCCCAGGCACACAGGGTGATGCCCCTTCTAGAGGCAGAGGAGGGGGCAGAGGTGGAAGACGCCGCCCTGGCGGCAGAGGGGGTCCGCAGAATCAAGGTGACAGGGATACACTCCCTGGTAAACCTTTCCAGCACTCCTGAGAGGAGGCCCGACTGTCCTGCTCTGGAGGCAGTCGGGGGTCGCTTAGCTTTATACCCTCAGGCCTGGCAAAGTATAACTACAGACAAGTGGGTAAAAAGCGTGGTTACCAGAGGTTACAATATACCTTTTCTATCCCATCCCATCCCAAGGAAAAGACTCCCAGATGTACCGCCCCATCTGCGAGAGCCAGCAGCTATAGAAATTTCAAAGCTGCTAGAAAAAAAGTCATCCAACCAGTCCCAGCGGACCAGAAAGGATTCGGGACTTACTCAAGGTTCTTTTTAGTTCCAAAGAAAACAGGGGACTGGAGGCCCATTCTGGACCTAAGCGATCTCAATACCTTCGTCAAGAAAGAAAAGTTCCGAATGGTCACGCTTCAATCGATCCTTCCATTCTTACAGAAGGACGACTGGATGTGCTCAATAGATCTGAAGGATGCATACTACCACATCAAAATGGCCAGGGCATCCAGAGATCATTTGCGCTTCCAGCTGGGTGCCAGTCACTTTCAATTTCGAGCCCTGCCCTTTGGTCTGACCTCAGCCCCCAGGGTCTTCACCAAATGCATGGCAGTGGTAGCGTCTCACTTGAGACGCCAAGGATTCCAGGTGTTTCCGTATCTGGACGACTGGCTCCTTTCTGCCACCACCCAGCGTCAACTTGTACAGGCCAGAGACTATACTCTTCAACTGTGTATTCACCTAGGAATATCCGTAAACTTCGGAAAATCCTTACTATAGCCATCACAGAGTATCTTATTCATAGGAGCGGAATTAAATACACATCAGTTAATTCTAAGACTTCCTCCAGAAAGGATACTTTCACTTCAGACTCACATACGTCTTCTTCTCTTGTCCAGGAAATCCCCAGCAAAACTGGTACTGAAGGTTTTGGGACTCATGTCAGCTTCTCTTATTGCAATACCCTTGGGAAGGCTGCACATGAGAGTCCTACAATGGCTACTGTTTGCACAATGGTCATTCCAACAACTACCTCTAACACACGAGATTCTTATAACGAACACATGCAAAACACACCTAAACTGGTGGCTTCAAACGTGCAACCTTTCCAAGGGGAGACCATTTGTGCTACCCACGCCTACAGTTACGGTGACCACGGACGCTTCCCTGATAGGGTGGGGGGGCATCTTTCAGGGACAGACAGTCCAAGGCGAATGGACCAATTTAGAGTACAATCTGCACATCAATGTTCTAGAGTTGAGGGCAGTGTTTCTAGTGTTGCAACACTTTGCTCCCCTTCTTCCTCTGGGAACTATTGCAGTTCAGACGGACAACATGTCGGTAGTCTGGTACATAAACAAGCAAGGGGGAACCAAATCCTATCAGCTATGCAGAGAGGCCATGAGAATCTGGCAATGGGCGGAGTCCACAGGTCGCTTTCTAATAGCAACGCACATCCTGGGGTCATCCAACGTCATAGCCGACAGGCTGAGCAGAGCAATTCTGTTACCGCACGAGTGGTCCCTAAAACAGTCAGTTGCGGAAAAGATTTTTCGCACGTGGGGCCAGCCTTCCTGCGATCTGTTTGCGTCTCCAATGAACGCGAAATGCAGGCGCTACTTTGCCCTATTACCCCCTCCAGGGGAAGTCCCCAGGGACGCACTGATTCACGATTGGCCCCCGGGACTCCTGTACGCATTTCCTCCATTTCCCCTGATATCAAAGTTTCTCCAGAAAGCCAGAAACCTACACAGGACAATAATCCTCATTGCCCCATTCTGGCCTCGTCAAATTTGGTTCCCCTTCCTGATGACACACTGCATTCGGGGACCCTGGATCCTGGACCCAGAGCCAGATCTATTGACTCACTCGTCAGGGGCTCCCCATCCCGCGCTGTTGTCCCTCCATCTAGCAGCTTGGCTGCTCCAGTTCCCAACTTAGCCAGGTCTGATCTTCTTTCGCCTGCAGTTCAGAATATATTAGTGGCTTCTCATAAAGCTTCCACTACTAAAACATATTCTAGTAAATGGAAGCGATTTGTATTCTGGGCGAATACACAGCAACTGGATCCGTTTATAGCTCCTTTGAATAAAATATTAGAGTTTTTAACAGACTTGTTCCATCAGGGTGCTTCTCCTGCCACATTAAGAGTTCAATTGGCTGCCATTTCTAATTTCCATGTGGAAGAATGTGGGGCTCCTGTTATGGCCCACAGACTTTTTAAAGCCTTTTTAAAAGGGGCCTTTCATATTAGACCACCAATTAGATCTCCTACGTCACCTTGGAGTCTAAACTTATTGTTATCTAAGTTAATGTTGCCCCCCTTTGAACCAGCCTCCTCTTGCCCATTGAAATTTTTATCTTGGAAGACTCTCTTTTTGGTAGCCATTACATCCGCTAGGCGAGTATCTGAACTTCAAGCTCTCTCCATCAAGCACCCTTATTTGATCTTTCACTCTGACAGAGTTTCTCTTCGAACTAATTCATCCTTCCTTCCTAAAGTTTGTTCTATTAATAATATTAATCAGTCCATTGAATTACCCACTTTCTTCAAGAATCACTCCAACAAAATGGAGTATATGTTGCACAAATTAGATGTTCACAGACAGCTAAGGTTTTACTTGGATAGAACAAAGGATCACAGAAAAACTGATCAACTTTTTGTGGCCTTTGCTGATAACAGGAAAGGTGTAGCGGTTACCAAAAGAACTCTTTCTAAGTGGTTAACCGATTGTATAATCTATGTCTATGATTCTTCAAATCAAACTCTTTTGCACAAACCCAAAGGACATTCCACAAGGTCAGTGTCTACATCCCTGGCTCATGCAGCCCACCTACCATTAGACGCTATTTGTGCGGCTGCTACTTGGTCTAAGCCACATACATTCATTTCTCATTATAAGGTAGACAAGGTTTCTAGGGACAGGGCAACCTTTGGTTCCACTGTGCTCAAGAACGTCCTTCCGTGAGTTCCTCAGGAACAAGGAGCTAGGGACGCTACCCATGTGTAAGAACAAACGGCGAGATTGAACACTATCACATATAGAAGTTATGTCCTTACCATAACGTTCCATGTGGAGTGTTCATCTCACCTTTGTTCTTACATTCCCACCCTCCCACCCGTAGGAAGAACGTTCAGTTTTTGGTGCCTGGCCTGGGGCATTCTACTTCTGCATTGCAGTTGTTATATATATAGTTGATATGTATATATATGTATATATGTGTTTATATGTATATAGACCCTTAGTTCTGTGCATATGTGAGGTAAGCATGAGTGTGCTCTTTCTGACTACTGGTTTGCTTGCAAACTAGATCTGAGGTAAAGGCAGAGGGGGGTTGTGGGTATTAGATTGTCTCGAGCTTCTTCTCGATGCAGAGCTTGCAAGCGGCCGACACGGAGCCGAGGATCGGCTCCGAACCCATGTGTAAGAACAAAGGCGAGATGAACACTCCACATGGAACGTTATGGTAAGGACATAACTTCTATTTCCGTTCTTTTTAGGTTCACTTTCTATAGTGAAACAAGAAACATTATCCAATGCACTGCATCCTCAGAATATTGACTATCAGAGAGGGCTATCCAAAGAAGTACAGATGTTCCTTATGCACAGTTTTAGGATGTGAAGTTGTCAGTCTTTTGGACTGTTTGGGAAATGCAAAATATGTATTTTGCAGCAAATCTACAAGGAGTAGTAGTTTAATACTGAATTGATAATTATAGCAAAATGGATATGGATGATTTGTTGCAAGTGATACTCGATGTCTTACATCTGCTACCAAATTTAATTCTGCCACAGGTAAGTTTATGTATTAGACTGAAAAGTTTTGTTGTCAGATGCTAAGAATTTGAAATATTTTTTTATCCATAGAAAGCATAGGAAAGACAATTCTGTAGTCAGTATTTCTCCAGACTTTGGGAAATGGCTTAATTGTAGTATTTATAAATATAGGGTAGAGAGCTTAGAATTTATAAATTAGCCATTCTGGTCTGCTGTAAATAATTGTGTCTTGTTTCATCAAAGCAATTATTTAACCTCAAGTCAGACAAAACTTTGGGAGGTTACCAGTCATAACAGTTACATTTTTAAGGCTGCAAAACAACAGAATTTTTTTTTTATATGGGACAAGACCTCATACTCAAAAACTCTAGCTATCAATCTATCTGTATATTTACTCCCCCCCCCCACACACACATAGCTATACAAGCTCAAAAACTGTACAGACTTGGAGAAGAGGGAGAACACAAGGAAAACACACCACTCACCGTTTCACTCTTCTCTGAGTCTGGCCACCATAACTGTAGGATGCTGGTAATCTTTTTTGGTTCAATATTCTGAGTATTAATCCATTATCCAGTGATAAACAATAAGGCCGCCTTGTCAGTCATATAAATGCAAATAGGATGAAAATTAATGGTTCCACTATAAAACTTGAATTAACGAATGATAAAAACAAATTCAAATTATACGCTTTTTTTTTTTTTTTTTTGAAGGAAGCAAGCCCCCTCTGCAAACATAATGTGATGATTAAGCCTGCCATAGCACTGAACCTATATACATATATCTATCTCAAAACCGCAGTTACACAAACAATAAGAAGGCAGAAATCATGACAACAAAGATACTGCTGGTGCACACATTGAAACTGCACTACCAATGATTTTCATTGGCAAGCCGTCTTCAGTGGTTTGATCTTTGGCATCTTGTGAATTAAGCAAGTGACACTCTGGAAAAGTAACTTGCCATCCTGTAGAGAAGTCAAATTAATAAACAGGTTACCTGAGATACTGCATTCCTAATTTAAGTCCTCCTCTGCCCTTACAATCTATTATGGATTCATATGACTTCCAGAATTTTACATGTAGGTATAGGTCAACATATCTGGGGTATTAAAAATTGCAGAGTAGCTTGACTTGCACATAATTTTTTGCACAGTTTCATAGGGGGACAATATACTGATCTAAACATTATGGACACTGAATATATTATTACAGAAACTGCCTGAGATATATTAGACCATTTGGACTAAAGGTATCAATACTAGATAAGTACACCCTAAACAGCAATAAATCAAAGGATGTAAATTAACTGTTTAACTTAAAACATTTGGAATGTTATGTATTTTGGCTGTTATTATATTTTTACTATGTATTAAATGGTTTAAGAAAAAATATCACTTAGAGAAGGGAATACACTGAATAGAAATAAACATCTGCACCTTTATAAGTACAATTGTAAAAGTTTATTTGTTTTCGGTCGGGTAAGTATATATTAAATTGAATTTAATTGATTGCAGAATCGTATATAAACTGTTCTGAATCCATTATATTTATACCTGTTTGAACATTTCTTGTGACCTGAAGTGTTAAGGCTTGTATTTTTGTCATTTCATACTGTGCTGCTAATATTTACATTATCTAAATAAATTACTAAATTTCATTGTAAGTAATTGGAGTGAAGTTTTTTTTGACCGGGTTACTATTGTTTATTGATATTACTTATTTATGTGGGTGCTACAACACCTGAAGATCATCATTGTTTTGGGATTTGCACTATCAGTAGATGCTGACCCTGCTTTTATATCATAGCTGTCACCTCTGTACCTATCCAGTGAGGACTTGCAGAGTGCACAGGAGAATAGTCAATTGTCCCTAACCAACATATCAGTTTTGGTGTACTCAGCACATGACTGCATCTGAATATTATTCCCTTTACTATGTTTGAGACAAATATACCCTACACGTCTGGTGTTTGGGAACCAGTTGGCTAGATGATTAGACCAAACAGCTTCCCATTGTTTACCAAGTCTGCATTTCTTGTTTCTCAACCCATTCTTTGCCCATCTTACCAACTTAGTCTTTCAACCCCTTAATATTTAGCTTCTTTACTTAGCTGAGCAAGACATTTGCTTCAGGTCATTCGTCTCTCTCTTCACCAGGCAATTGAGGTACAGGAATTATAGAGATTGCCCTTCTAAATTGTCTTAACTACCTGACCATGTAAGTAAGATTAGCTACACTGTGGCTGTCTGGTGACTTCCTAGAGCAGTTTCTGCTGTACAGTGTCACTACAAAAGCCATACTTGAGTGTCGTGGTACCAAACAAAGCCATGTTGTATGAATACCATAGAGACATTCTGCACTGTTATTGTTTTCACTCTGTTTGGCAGCATAAACCTTTAAGTTTTAACATATTGAATATAAATAGCTAAACTTGGTCCATCCCTTTATATTGTCAGGAATGTTGTTTTCCTGCAGTGTCATACTGTTACTGTGTTGCAGACCATTACTACATTTTTACAAGGGCAACATTTTCACTCTTGTGACGTTCTATTTGTAAAATCGAGACCTATCAGAAAAATGAATTCTGCATATTCCACTACTAAATTGCAATTTTTTTTGCATGCTACTTGAATTTTAAGTCATCTCCATGCCCACCTGCCTGTCGGTTAGACTTTTTTTGAATTCTACATTCCTGGTAACTACTCTTTCTGGAACTAATCAGTTTGTTGTATTAAACTGTACTACTTTACAGCAGAGATAGGCCAGAACCACTGCTCGTTTGGGGGTCTTCTGCATTGGCAAAGAGTACTGCACTTACTTATGTCTTCCTGGCTCATACATTCCATTTGGTAGCAATTCCTTTAGAGCTACTAGTCAAAATTCATTGGGCATGATGGGATAAGAATATACACCATGCTATTATAAATCACACACACTGTCAGGTGTCATATTATTACAGCATATTCCAATCAGCCAGAAATGAAATTTTTCCTCTATAAACCATAAATGCTGTTTATCCGGACCCCCTGGGAAGAGTTTATTGGTCATTTTTAAAGCAACATTTTAATTAAGATGTACTGTGAGATGCTTCTTTTTTTAATGATCATTACTAATTGTCAAAAGAAAGTGAAAATAATAGTTAAGTAAATAAGATTAAGCACAAGCCACTCTGCGTCATATAACTCATTGTTAAAAATGGAATCTTGTACACGGGCTGTTAAAAAACTCATTACCTAACTCTATAATGTATTTGGAAAGACATATGCAGACCTCTCAACTCTTCTTATTTTGCAGGAACTTTCCTATTTTCAGGCCTGATTTACCATCGCACATGATGTCTCTATTTTTGGAGAGATGCCCCTATTTTCAGGCATGATTTACTCCTTCATATGATTTTCTTAATCCCCCTCATCATGTGTGGTTTTTGAAGCTGTGTAGTACACAGAAAACAGTCACAAAACAGTCACAAATGTAAGTCGTACTGCGCTAATACTCCAACACTATTATGCACGCCAAATTCTTTAATGCAAAGCTTTCGGGTTAACCACCCTTCATCAGTACATAAAACCAGTAAATTCTTACATTATTTAAATAGGGAATCATTTAAAATAAATGCAGTTAGTTTAAAACCATTATTAGTGAAAAGGCAAAGAGAAAATGTTTGATTTGATATAGTTATATTTTTAATATATATTTTTAATATATATTCTTAATATATTTTTTTAACATGTTTCTTTTATAGGACATTGGAATTGAATGATATTGTAAGGTTTTTGTAATGTATTTCTATTGTAAGAACTAGGTTGTTCTATATTTTTTTAAAAAGTTTTTTTAAAAGTTAATTGGTAGTTAGGCTGGCTGTAACATGTGATTTTAAATGATTCTCTATTTGAATAATGTAAGAATTTACTGTTTTTATGTACTGATGAAGAGTGGTTAACCCGAAAGCTTTGCATTAAAGAATTTGGCGTGAGTAATAGTGTTGTATTACACAGAAAGCCACAGTAGATGACCAACATACTAGTGACAATAATAATTTAAAGAAAGAGAACACACATCTTGCATCTCCCTTTTTCTTAAGCAAAAATTAAATTACTTTGTCTGGTAAAATATTGCAATACAGTTCAGCAAAATCCTACAAATCTTACATTGTTTCCTTGGTAATGTTCTTAAATTATTCCATCATTTTTGCAACTATCTGTTTTTTAAACATGTTTTTGAGTATTATCCCACATTCCTACATGAAGTGGGTAGAGTTACATACTATTTAGTATTCAAATTGTATGCTAATTAAGTGTCCAATTTTTTAGTTAGATGTTTCTACTTTTCAAAGGCCTTTGTACCCATTTTCAGTATCTGCAGGTTGAGATGCATGGCCAGATATGTGTCTCTCACAAAAAGAACAGCTGATCTACAGGGCAACATATTTGTTTACTGTGGCAACCAGTGGCTTGCTTCTATAATTTACACTTTGAATTATAACGTATAGTGGGCATCTCAAATTCAAAATCCTCTAGAGACAATTGCCAGAGGAAAAAAAATATGTATTGTTTTTCAAAAGTTACAAAGCCAGTATTTAGTGTACTGAAATCATTATTCATGTTAAACATACTATAAGGAGGTGTATATTTGGGTGTCACAGATAAAGTCAGTAACCTGATTGCAATGTCCCCTTCTATTTGTCAGTGTCTCAGTAAGTAGCACACTCAACGTTATTGCCAGGATGTTCAAAAGGCTGTATTTATTTTGTTCCCAGACTAAGTACTTGATTTTGCTTTCTAGTATTAACGCTGTGCTACAACATGGATATGGGGGGGCTACATTCCAGATATCCAGTCCTTTAATTGAACTATTAAGCTGAAGTTTCATCTGCTTTGACGGGTGTAGATGTAGTGCATGTACATAATGACATGGGACTTATGAAACATTATTAGGTAATTTCCTTAGTGTCCTGGCTAAATTTCCAATAGTCAGTTTGAATATCACTTTATTTATCCCCCTGTAATCAGCTGTGCCTAGTGGGACTTGCACAGTAAAAAAATAACTAATTAAAAAAAAAGTATATTCAGACTCTAAGACCACTTTAAAGTAGGAATATTATTATTTGGGAATAAATCATATCTTTTTGCAAAAAAATAAAAATAATAAATATAAAAAAAAATCTTATATCTTTGCTGCACACAAGTCTCTCCTAATAATTGTCATTTTAGCTGGGACAGCCTTATGTAAGACTTTGCCATACTAGAAGTGTTTATCGTAAATGTTCTCTACATTTTGTAATGCAGATATTAATTTTTATATAGTTTAGAATGCCAACTGCCAGATTTTGCACTTTAAAATGTATTGTTGCACTCAGTGTCTGACCTTTTATTACTAGTATATCTAGTGCACAAAGCGCTGATTAGCATTTTCACATAATTAGCAAACATTTTTGTTACAGCATTAACTTTAACCAGCAGTTGTTAAATTAATTTTCACTGCAGTGATGCCACCGAAAGGTACAGATGATCTTTAAACTCACTGACATCAACTCAGTGAAAATGTGAAATGCACCCATCAGCTTTAATGGATGCATTCTGCACAGCTACAGAAACATGACCATTAAAGTCTATGGAGAAGCCCATAGTCGATGTCACCAAGGAAAATTCTAAATGTATTTGGGCCATGAATTGAAAAATGAGTTAACAAAGGTTTGTGTCAAAACACAGCCCAAATAAATACGAAATAACTGCAACAAAGGCCATAGTGGCAGTTTGCTTAACATCTGCTGTGATGCACTCTTAAGGTGTGACAATATACTTTAAAGATGACTGTTAGTCTTCCTTCTTTGTAAATCCACAGAGAAAACAACATCTACTAGATTTGCCCTCATGGCAAAGCATTCTGGGAATGATATGGATTTTTCCCATGGCAAGTGACATAATTTTTAGATTCAGTACTGTATTATTGTACCTCAGAAAGTGAAACAGCCTCAGTAGGTTTTATGTCATTTACATCGGAGAAATGCACTGCTTAAAGAAATATACAGGGAAAGAAAGTGATCCAGTTGTTACATACTTATCTTTGTATGGTGCTAATCATATACTGCCAACTTTCATGCCTGACACAGGTTCATTTCCCGCTCAAAGAAGATTTTGTCTGGTACCAGGCTATCATACCCAAGAGCACAGAAATGCTGATGTAAATTGCTTGAAAAGGAATTTGCAATTATCAGATTAAGACAAAATGAAATTATAGCAGAGGAAAACTCCATTTAGTCATCATCGTTAGAAACTGGTTTGGATAATTAAATTAGTATAACAAGGCCTACTTAAATTAATAGGTGGCTTGCATGCACTGAAAGGGATGCAGGAAATGAAATATCTCTGAAAATGACTAGCAAAACGACATTTGAAATACCACACATGGTTCAGAAATGAATGAGAAAAACTTGGAGAAGTCACAATATGAAAAACAAAAAGATGTATTATTTTTGGTCTTTTTTTTACCTGTAGCATATAAGTAGAATGTCTGTCCCAGAACCGAGGGGAAATATATATAAATCTAAGGCGATTCCTTTGATTTCTCTTATGTAAAAATACTAAGTGGTTCCAGAGCTGTAATGCTTTAAATGCTTCTGTTTTTCATTTGCAGTATGTGTAGCAGATTTTTGGGTTATCATTCCAACACACAACAAAAAATGAAACAGAATCTCCCATGACATTTTTTATTTTCTCAAAAAATGCTTGGCATTGCACCAAGCATTTTTTTTTATTTCTGTTATGACAGCTGCCATCTTCTTCCTTTTTTCTTTCAAAATGACAAGCATAAAAAACTAATTACTGCACCATTTTTAACATGAACAGCAGTATTAACATCAATGGCATGGTGTCTGACAGATTATTCTGTTTGTTCTTTCAATTAAAGGAAAGAAAATGGTTTTTCTTTGTACTGCTAAACTCGGGAGCTCAGTGTCAAGAGAACACTCTATCTGCACTTTCCTTTACTGGTGCAGATGGAAACTGTGCTGAGCATTGTATAGTATTATGAGAACCAAATCATTGATACCTTGGCCTCACATGCACCACCCCCAATAAATGCTAAATATTGCTATATTGTAAAAATGTGTAGCCCAACCTTTGATCAGAATCTGTATAATCAAATAAGTTTTCTTGTTATGTCATGGCACTTCAACCCACACGTACAGAAACAATGTATGCCTGCTATCCCATTGCATGTCACCTTTTTCTCATTTACCTACTAACTAAAGCCATTTTATAGCCATGCATTAACTTGTTAAGTTAAACTTTTCTGAGCTAATGCATGACAAGTACTTCTGTGTGTGATGCCCGTGTCCTGGCTCAGCAATCAAGAAGCCTCAATCCTCACCACTAACACCAAAGAGGGCATTTCGTATATGAAGAAAGGCTAACAAATACACACAGAAAATTGCAATTTCCCTTAAGAGCACATAGAGATCACAGTCAGTCTGGGGTTGGTTGCTCCCTTGCTCTCCAGGTCCCCAATAAGACTCACCACTGGCACAGCTGTAGGGTCCATATCTCAGCCTAGCTGGGCAAGCTAAAACCTCCAGCACCCTCTATGTCCAACCAGTGCTTTGTGTCCCTGCCCACGTAGCTAGCGCACACACACACACAGACACACACACAGACACACACACACACACACACACACACACACAGACACACACACAGACACACACACACACACACACACACACACACACACACACGTTGAAATAAAAGTTTATACAACAACACAGATACTCCTGGGAAAGGTTGGCACAGGTTCTCCATCTATGCCCCTATTATACAGACTATATGGTAGTACCGTCTGCCACTACCCAGCTAATACTTATCAGCTACTCAAAGGCCCTTAAAAGTGTGTCCAATTATTACTGTGCAATATTATTATCCAATTAGTAATATAACTAAACAGTCAAGGCTTATTAGAGTGACTTGGTACAATAATCACTATAAATATGCAATGTACTCTAGAGCTTAATTTATCTCTACACAAAACAGCCACAGTTGAAAGGTTTTAAAATGTTACTAATAAATAATAAAAACACAAGACAATACTTCTTACTACATAGTGCTAGTCAAGAGTTCAGAGATCACAGAGAAATACTTAAAATAATTCAGTAGTGCAGTCCTGACATCACAGAAAAACACATAGTCTATTCTTTCTAGTTTCTAGCTATTTTTAAGAGAGAACACAAGTCTAAGATAACTTACATAAGAAAACAGGCAGAGTGCTGATATGTTGGATGGTCAAGATAAAAATGCTTAATCCTCTCTGTTTCTCTCTGTTTAAATTGAAATTGCCATTCTGATTCACATTACATCATTCTTCACACTTTCCTGGGGTTCCCAGGCTACACATTACATCATTCTTCACACTTTGTTGGGTTCCCAGGCTAACAGAAACTGCATATACATTCTTAACATCTCCTTTTGTTATCTAGCAGCTGGTCAGGAAGCAGAGTAATAAAAATACATCTGCATGTTTAAATCTAGCAATTTAACTCTTGGTTAAAACAATAGCAAGAATTCCTTCATCTAGACAGGCTGGAGCTGACTTTAGATCAAAGGGTCACAACATGCTTTTACTTGGTCAGTAGAGAGCACTGCTAAGACATTTTTTTGCAGTTTGACATCTAACAGCAGTTTTTCCATTTAAGACAACAAGCCTGTGCCTTACATTAATATTTGCAATTGATACAATTATCTATAAAATTCTATCTGCATAGGCTGGCAGCCTTCACACTGTGCATCAGTCAAAAGAGAATCTCTCATCTGTACAGCAGTTACCTGTTGAAGATCATTATAGTAGATAGAACAAAATATGGGGACTGTTAATCAGTTATGCCCTCTGTAATTTTTAAACTGCCTGACTCAGTTCTTTCTCCCAACAAAGTAATACATTTCAAAAACAACTTCATTCACTTATATTAAATCTAGCGACTGTAATCCCATTTCTTTCTCTAACCCAAGTAATAACTTTGAAAATCTTTGTGGTATTATTACCTCACTTCCATCCACTATTACCCCACTCCTTTCTGTAATCAAAATAATAACTTTGGCAAACTCCGTTTCTTTTACCTCAAATCTATTTACTATGACCTGGCTTCCTCCTCCAACCCAAGTAATAGCTTTGGAACATTTCTCTGCTCCCAAAAGAGAAAAAAAAATGCCTCCTTCTCTAACCTGAATAATCTTCTTTTTTGGCCCATCTATATACCTTGTACCTTCTAACCTTCCTTATATTTCGATAATAGTACTATGTTTTCCCCTTTTCTTCTTTTATTTTAAACTGTAAAGATTGTTGCGGTTTTTAGAATCACACATCTCATCCATCTTTCTTTCCTTTCTTTATATTTCTTTTTCTAAGCTGTTTAACCTGTTGTGGGCATCCTTTTTTGGATGGATCACAGTCTTGTATTTAATCTCTTCAGTTCATCTCCTCATTATTATAGCCATTATCCAACCCCACAACATTAATATTTGTTGTCCTTTTCTAACAACTTGACATTCTTCATATTCTATACCTCCATATGCTCCTCACTGATGGTATCATCTTGGTCTTCAGTCTTAATTAACATCCCTTTCTATTCCACTTTCTTCAGTGTTTAATTTATATTCCCTTTCTATACAATAGCTTAGCCATATATGACCGTATTGAAAACATTAAGCAGATTCAGGATTACACACTGTCATAAAATGTCAACATTGCTCACAAATGCTACAATTCTTTTTAGCACAGTTAACACGTATATACATTCCTCTTTGCACACAACATGTCTTTGCCTGTTTTGCATATCACAGGACAACTGTATCGCTCCTACCCTTGAAGAAAATGTCACTGACCGGGTGACAGAGGGCCACTGTTTAATTACACTTCTATGTTTTTCCCCAACCACTCTTCCAATTTATTTAGTTGTACTTTTTTATTTCCCTAACACGGTTATATAGTTTCATCTCAGAATCATTTCCAAATAAAAATAATTGAATTTCTCTCTGTCTGTCTCTGTTATTTGTCAAATTCTAACATATAAACTCTTTCCATGGGATACCTTCCTGATTTTCTTTCAGCCTCACCAAAAAAACTTTGTAGGTTCCACCCATTCAAATACTGTGTCTCTTTTAAATGTCAAGTTATAAAATATAAACTCGTTCCAGTCCATGGGCTGTATTCCAGTTTCCAGCATTACTAAAAAAAAAAATAAAAAACTAATCATTGTAGCTTTTATCCATTCAAACAGAGTGACATGAGTTGTCTCCTGCCTCATGTGAAATATAGACCTTGTTTTCCACCAAGATTCCCAAATGGTTTGATTACTTTTACCCATAAAAGTCACCTATTGGATTGTGGTCTAACCATTCTATCTCATTCTCATTACATTTTGTTCTGAGAATTATACACGTGCTCCAACCAATAATCAATACTTGTGCAAAAGTCAGTTTTTTTTCACTCCTTTCCAAACATCATCTTTTTGTTATCTTGAATGCTCACAAGGTGTCTGACATAACTCACATCCCACACTGTCTATTTTGCATCAAGGTTGTCAACTCTCTCCAGACTAGAACTTGGAACTTCAGGTTATTCGTCCACAGTATTTTCCATTACTATTCACCACAGAATCCCTGAAATGTCTGCCTCTAAATGGGTTAGGTTAATTGATAGACAATCTACTTACATTGGTTTTAAACAGCATAGTGATTTCAATTTCTTTTACGATCTCTCATTCTGCATTCACTTTTTCTTTAACCATCCATCCATCCACAACCCTATTTCCCTTATTTCCCATTTTTACACATGAGGACAGGGTGTCACTTTAACAGTGACAATCACAATCATCTAGAGCCAAGGTTCACACCGCCATGGCTATTCTTCTGTACCACATGAAGACTCACACCTATGGCCAGTTTAGAGTGTCCATTCCACCTACTGCATGTCTTATGTTGTGGGTGGAAAGAGGAGCAACCCAGAGGAAACCCATGCAAACAGAGGGAGGACATGCAGACTCCACACAGAAGGCACCCCATCCGAGAACCGAACTGGAGAACCTCTTGCTGTGAGGCAACAATGTTGTCCAGTGCACCCCTTTGACACCCCTGACTTTTCACAATCGGTAAAATCCTTTCTCTCTCCCTGTCATTTGCCTTCATGAGTGTTTTAAATACCATCTGGCACTCCAGCTGGATATGTTGGGAATTTTATTAAAGCAACAATAGAAATTAATAATACAAATTTGCAGTTGCACAATAAATATTACAGCAAAATAAAAAAAAAAAAACAAAGGAATACAACAGTAAAATCATGCACAAGGACCCTAAATAGGTTCATAGGTTCATAGGTTCATACTAGGCTATCTGCCCGAGGGCATTTACAAGCCTAGCCCATAGTTTTGTGGCTTACGCCACCCCTTTAGTATGGGGAACTATACCCATTATTTTGCTGTGCCTCTGTTGAGCAGTGACACTGAGGTAATCCCTGGGGTATATCTGCGATCTCCCATCCATTGGTCAAGATTTCTCTTGAACAAGGCCAGCGAGGTGCTCTGCCTCACATATACCGGAATTTTATTCCACAGCATAGGGAGTCTTTGGGTGATGAATCTATCCCTCCAGCACGTCCTATTAATAGCCGTGTCGAGGTTTAAGTCTCCCGCCCTTGTGGCTCTGACGGATCTAGATTTTTTGAGGTGAAGCATATTCATCAAATCTGGGTTTGACATGGCCTTGTATGTTAGGCAAAGGTCACCTCTGAGCAAGCGGTAAGCGACTGAATAGAGCTGGAGTTCTTTCAGTCGGGCAGCATAGGACAGATGTTTGAGACCCTTTATCCTTTTGGCAAAGACTCTGGGACGTTGTATTAGATCATGTCTGTAACTATTCTTTGAGCAACAGCAAATGCAGTCCTATGATTCTGCTTGTTTATTGTACATCATACTCAAAATGACCTAACCACATAACCTAAAGGTAGGCCAAGAGTACCAGGACTACTACACTCATTTACAAATCAAAAAAAAAAAAAAAAAAAAGCAGTTGTAAGTATGCCTGCATCTAGCATTTACTCCTAAGCTTCAATATAAAATACTCTGCAGATGTTATAATGCAGAGAAATCTAAATCCACTTTCACACAACAGTACATCTGAATTGAAAGTAATATTTGAGTTACATTAGTTTAGCAAAATACATAGTGCAGACAAACCAAAATCAAATAACAAAATGTTCACTTAATCTTAAATCACCTAAGAACAAACTTAATTTTTATTGGCAAACAAATAGTCACCCTCCTGCCCTTGCTAATGTGTGAACACAGCTACAGCTGCTACACCATTCAATGAAAAACTCTTTAATGCAAATCCTTCTCTGTATTTTATATCAGTTATCACCCCAAAACACTTACCTGCAAAATAATGTTTTGTACCTGATAAAATTTGTGGTTTTCTGTGAAATCACTGGGATGATATGAGGATTGAAGTCACTAAATAATGGCATACATTTGAGTTTCAGACTTCAGATCCTTCAGAAAATGCATGTTAGCACAAACTTTGTTATTCTAGCAACTTTCTAAATTAATAAGAGCAATATTTAAAATTTGTCCCTATTTTGGGGTCTTTACCCCCCCCCCCCGTTTTGTCAGGCTTTGTCCCGATTTCTTGCCCTAAAAGGTTAAGACGTATGATTAGCCTTAACATTTATGATTCAATATGATGTACTCAGCTGACAGCCATTTTAACATACTGTTAATGTTTTCAGATGATGTGGACTGCCTAATGTCATTCATCTCATGAGAAAAACATTACATAGGATTGTGTTCTACTCTTCCTTTCGATTCATTCTCATTTCATGTAATAAGTTGGCAACCCAAAGTAGTCCCCCCACACCCCGCCTGCCATCCATCAAGGCTCCCTGTAGGAGAATCAGCCCATTATTTAATCCCATTAAGGACATAGCCAGTACAATATGGGGTGAGGTTTCCATAGAAGGCATCATACATACAGCTGTGAGGGTTATTGGTGACTCTGCTACAACCCAGTACTTTATCTCTATCCTTGCTTGGCTCATACCTTGGCTGTATGCCAAGGTGAGTCCACTTTGCCCTCCAGACTGAGACCCTATGGTGATCTTTCCTGCTTGTCTGTGCATATGGAACTGCATGCTAAACACCACCACGAAGTATCATGTTATGTAGAATATGAAGAATGGGTGAATTTCTATATTAGGCTCCATTTTGCACACCTGCATCACCACACGGACCAACAAATCCATTCTGCCTATGTGTGCTCCTTCACATGCAAAGACTAGGGCTACTAGCTTTGGTAGTCATAGCACAGTTTCCTTCCAGAACCAATACCTGGTTTTCATGCTTTGGGGCATCCACCTTCAGCACTAGAGTGGCAGAAAGGCAGTGAGGAGACACCACACCCTCTTGTCAGGTTGGGTGAGCTCTAGCCACTTATTTCTACCCACTCCTGCCTGGCACTACCAGTTCTCAAACTGCTACTCAATCCCAGGTCATCTGGGTTGAAATCAGGGCATTACTCCTGCAGCCCACAGAGCCAGATAGACTTATAGTAGCTTTTCAATCTGTTGTCTTCTCCTACCATGAACTGCTGTCTCTCCAAACATTGTGAGGGAGTATCATCCTGCAAAGTGATATTGTTTTACATCTTCTGCTTCTCCGATTCTTAACATGTTGTTTCCGAAACATAAAAAGTTCAAGCTGTTGTGAAGGAAGTTTCTAGGCTACATCTCTCTTCCTCAGCCACAGAAAGGGATTCCAGCATTACAAATACATGAGAATTAGAAATAGGAACAGTTTCCAACAGCACAAATACTTACAAATTATTAGCTTGGTTAGAGACATTAGAAGTGGCCAGCCCCCTCCAATTACAGTAAAACAATCAATGGTCTTGAGAAGAAATTTTAGTACCATGTATATCCCACTTTGTATACAGATGATTCATTTTCCAACACTTATTACACTTGCTAATTGGGCATACAAGTCTAAAGTGGCTGATAAGACTACTGGAAAAGCATAACATTGCTCATCCAGTGCATCAGATGTAACCCTTATCTTTATCTACTCAGAGTATATTTTCCATATGTCGTACCATTCACAAGTGACTGCTAGTTTTCTCTATCCATTCTATAAAGTCAAATTTTCCAAACTTTTATGCTAAGTCCCCTTAGTCTTGCTTTTCTGACAAATGTTATGCCATAAATCCATCTTGGATGACATATCCATCCAAAAAGATATCTGCACCTTTCAGCAATTAATAAGGGGTCACATTCAGAAAATCTGATTTGTTTCCATGGCTGCAAGTGACACAGTGAGTTCCACTGTGACAGTACTGTATAGAATTTTTATTTCTTTAAAACAGTTTCAAAACATTTCTGAAGCAAAAATGCATACATTTCCCTCATGCCAAGTAATTTTCCCTAGAAGTAATAATAAACTCTTCTAAATCCAATATCTGCAAGGAATGGGTTTGTCTGTATGCAAAAAAAGTAATATGCAAAATACACTTCCTTTTCACAACTTCAAGATGCAAGACAGAAAACAAAGTAGAAGGCCCAGTCTGTGCAAATTACTACACTTACTTAGTAGATGACACCAGTATCCTCTGAGGTAGCCATTGCCTGTTCCAACCTGTTCTGCCTTTTCCAACAGCCAATGAGAAAGTCCCGTACAACAGGTCAACCTGTCTTCTCAAAACAAGCCAGTGCAACAACAATCTGGAATGACTTTTCCAGGATAACAGGTTGCACTGCAATCTCACCATCTAATTCCATGACCTGATGATGTTCTTCATGTTTCACTGTTGCAGTCATCACATTTGGATTATCTACCTGCAGGTAGCCCTCAGCTGGCCTGAATACCAGAGTCTTGGGATTTCTGTGTCGGATGCTGTAGCTTCTTCCATGATGTCAGGTCGTCAGGGGTATAAAACATGCAGCTGACGCCATTACATCAGTCTTTCTTGCTGTATGGTGCCCGAAGCAGAAGCAGTTCGCAAGTGCTGGTCGGCCTACTCCTGAAATTTTCGTTTTCGAGTTTCAGACCTGAAGTCTTCTAAAAGATAAGTAACCTGTTGGGGATCCCTTTTTCTTGCTCTAACCGATGTCAGAAAAAATTAATAATTGTCTTGCCTGTGGAAAGCAAATACCTCATAGAGATTTTCATTCTTACTGCGTCACCTGTTTAGGCCCAGACCACAATGTTCCTCGCTGTCAGTTTTGTGTCTTGTTCAACGTCTGAACTGTCTATCGTCGGGCAATTTTTGTAGCTAAATACTTTCACTCTCGATCTCCGTACTCTGAAATCGCATCAGTAAGCCATCCGACTAGCGATCTTCTGAAAAAAATGTAAGGCTAAAGACAGAGACAGACCGCATAGGTCCAAAACTGCCAACGATGCTACCGTTAAGCTAGTCGTCAGTCCGCCAGTACTCAGTGAGGCGCTTTCGCAGACCTTGATACCCACTTCTACAGATTCACAGGCCTCTACTGAGACCCATTTGGAGTCCGGTATGCCACAAGATGCTTCTTCAACTTTGGAACCTGCGGATGTCTCTGCCATGGATGGGTCCAGAGCTGCTGTGCAGGCACTGGCTTCTGAGGGTGTATTCAGGCCTACCGATTTTCATATTAAACCAACGACTTTGTTTCAAGCCAAAAATACTGAATTTCTCAGGCCTAAAGTTCACACTACGCCTAGGAAACCGATGACCAAAGCACATTCTCAGGCCCACAGGCCTCAAAAACAAATTATTAGACTGACTGAAGACCTTATTACCTTAATTAGGGGAAGCCAGCCTTCCCCCTCAAAGAGACCTAGAACTGATTTTCCTACTGATTATTCTGATCAGGAATCTGATATATCTGTTCCTTCTGACTACCAGGACATACCCTTATCTACATATGAGGATTCTGATGCAGAGAATTCCATTCCCTCTGCTTCCCCTCCAGAAGATTTTTCTTTTGGTGAAACCCTGCATACCCTTAGGGAGCATTTCCGCTGGGTAAGCCAGGACTACTCTCAGTCCAAAAAGAGACTCAGATAATTTTTAAACCTGCCTCAGCACAGGCCTCTAGCTATCCCTCCTGTTCTGGAGATTGTAGATGATGTTTTCTTGGACTCCAGCCTTACCCCGGATACTTTGTCTCTAGCTCCCAGGAAACCCGACAGGTACTATAGAGTATCTGACTCTCACAAATTCCTTTTCAAGAATCCTACTGTGGATCCAAAGACCATTTCCCAAGGACAAAAGGCATTAAGGCTACTACTGCCAAGAATCCTACCCCTTCTGACAAGGATTCTAGGGCTTTAGACAGATGGGGTAAGAAGGTATGCACCTCTGCTAATCTGGCCATTAGGGCTTTAAATTGCCAGTTTCATATGTTAAAGTATCAACGGCATGTTATGGGGCTAATTAAACAGAAAATTATGTTGATTCCTGACTGTGCAGAACACAAATGATTTACAAGAGTTAATGCATTCTGCTGACCAAGTTGGTAAACATACTTTGCAGTGTGGTTTTGATGCTTTAGAAGCATCTTGTAGGGCTGCTGTCACTGGGTCTGTTCTTAGAAGGCATGCTTGGCTTAAGGAACAAAACTTGCCAGATCATGTCAAAGCAAAATTACTGGTTGCACCCTTAAACCAAGAGCACCTATTTGGCAGTAAAGCAGAAGAAGTTCTCAAAACGCTGGAGGAGAAAGCTAAATCTGTACAAACTGTTAAAGATTTCTTACAAGTACAGCCACCTAGATTCAGTAGGCACTGGCCTTCAAAGAACTGGTCCTTTCCAGTCTCTTTCAGGCCTTCTCAGTCCAAACCCAAGGGCAGCAGACCCCCAAGACTTCAGTCTCAGGTTATGCACAGATCTAAGCAGTGGGGTGCTCCTACGTCCAAAACAGGGAGTAGTAAGCCACCCCCTATGGCAAACTTGCACAATGACTTATCCTTAACTCCCCCAAGCCTTGCTCAAGTACTTGCACCTTTAGGAGGAAAACTCACCCTGCATGCAAAAAACTGGGAATACATTATCCAAGACAAATGGGTTTTAAACATTGTTTCCCTAGGATACAGATTCCACTTCCACTTACTCCCAACCTTAACTAGATGGCCAGACCTCCCCCCAAACTAGTGGGTGGAGGCCACAAAGCAAGTACTTTCTCTCCTCAGCATCAAAGCTATTCAACCTGTCCCAGCAGAACAAAGGGGACAAGGCTTTTATTCAAGACTGTTCCTGGTTCCCAGAAAAGAAAATTCCTGGCGTGCTATCCTGGATCTGTCTATTCTCAACACTTTTCTGGTGGTTCCAAAATTCAAAATGCTGACTCTTCAACAGCTTCTTCCTATGCTAGCCAAGGATGCCTGGCTGGCAACCCTAGACTTAAAAGAAGCTTACCTGCACATCCCAATAACGGAATCTTGCAGGAAATACCTACGCTTCAGGGCAGGCTCCATGCACTATCAGTTCTCTGCACCTCCCTTTGGCTTATCTACTGCACCCAGGGTATTCACAAAGTGCCCAGCTCAAGACATTGCATTTTTCAGGCAGTGAAATATTCAGATTTACCCATACTTGGATGATTGTCCGATTCAGGCAGAAAGTCAGGACTTGGCTATTACAGCACCTGGCATTTGTAAAGAGACTTCTACCTTCACTGGGGTACACCATCAACGAAAATAAATCACACCTAGTACCCTGCCAACAAATTGTATTCCTGGGAGCAAGCTTCAACACAACTTCCTAGATGGCATTCCTTAGTCCAGAGAAACAAATTTATTGGACGACTTACTTCAACCTACTGGCCACCAAAACCCAGCTATGTGCAAGTAAAATACTACAAGCTCTGGGGTTCATGGCCTTTTGCATTCTGTTAATTCCATATGCAAAACTGCATATGAGGAAACTTCAATGGTATCTATAAAGTCTATGGTGTCAACATTCTCAGGACCTGGAAACAATAATTCCTATCATTCCATGTCTAAGGGAAGAGTTCCTTTGGTAGGCAGAGGCCTGCAACCACAACAAGGGACTCTCGTTCACTCTACCCCTGCCGCCCAAATCCTAACAACAGATGCATCAGACTATGCACTGGGGGGCTCACATGGCAGGACAGTGCATTCAGGGCAAATGGAACCCAAAACAGATGCACCGCATATCAATCAAAAAGAAATGTTAGCTGTACAGAATGCTATGACAGCCTTCAAAGGCCTTATTCTTCCAGGACAACTATTGGTAAAGACAGACACCACAGTTATGTGGTACATAAACAAGCAGGGGGGGGGAACACATTCCTATCTACTCTGCAGAATAGCCATGGCTCTGTGGAACACAGCCTTGAACAACCAAGTGCACCTACAAGCTCAATTCCTGCCAGGCAAACTAAATTCACTGGCAGACGACTTAAGCAGAAATCTCATGCACCCACACAAATGTAAACTGGAACCCAAAATATTCAAACCTTTGGGGAACAGATGGGGGGCACCAGAGGTGGACCTGTTTGCTTCCCCTCAGAATTATCAGTTGAACAAATACTGCACCAGAACTCTCCACAACCAAGCTTGGAAGGTGGATGCCCTGTCCTTTTCCTGGGAAAGCCTCTCAGTCTAAGCCTTTCCCCCTCTGCCTCTACTCTCAAAGGTTCTATTAAAGATCAAACAGGACAAGCCTAGGACAATCCTAATTACACCAGACTGGCCACGCCAGCACTGGTATCCCCTCTTGTGCAGTATGACACTGCTGCAACCATGGCACCTGCCTCAGACCCCTTCCCTGCTATCCCAGCTGGGGGGCCAAATTCTGCACCCTCAGCTTCAGACCCTGAACCTTGCAGCCTGGCTAATCCCCTGAATTCACCTCTAGCAACCCTCAGTAAGCAGGTGCTGGATGTCATTCTTGAGGTAAGGAGGCCTAGTACTAGAAAATCCTATTCAGAAAAGTGGAAAATATACTATTCCTGGAGCCAGTCTCAAGGGATGGCCACAACTGTGCCCAGCTTACCTCATATACTAGATTACTTAACAGAAATGTTCCACAAGGGCCTATCCTTCTCTTCAATTAAGATTCATGACTCTGCCATCTTAGCTCATTATAATACTGAGCCACCCCTCTTCACTCATCCTCTGGTAAAACAGTTCCTTAGAGGTGCCAAAAAGTTAAGACCGCCCAGGAGAGCTCCCACTCCAGCCTGGGACCTTAACTTTGTATTGAAAAAACTTACACTTCCCCCTTTTAAACTGGCTGCTACAGCAGAGTTGAAATTCCTCTCATGGAAAACAGCCATTACTTCAGCAAGAAGAGTCTCTGAACTGCAGGCCCTTATGGCAGTGGAACCCTTCATTATTTTCCATGCGAACAGGGTTTCCCTCAGGACTAACCCATCTTTTATGCCCAAGGTGGTGTCTAGTGTGGCTTTAAACCAGTCCATTCATTTGCCTACTTTTTTTCCTAAATCCTCACAATAAAGGGGAAAGGATACTGCATTCTCTAGACGTGCACAGACAGGTTAGATTCTATTTGGACAGGACTAAGTCTTGCAGAAAATCTGACCCGCTGCTAGTCAGCTTTGCTACAGGGGCAGAGGAGAAGGCAATTTCAAAGCAAACCATATCTAAATGGATAGCACACTGCATACATTTCTGCTACAACCACCATGTAAAACCTACCCCACAGGGGATAAGAAAACATTCCACTAGGGCTACATCTACCTCTACTGCATTTCTCAGAGGAGTCCCTACCAGGGACATCCTGGAAGCTGCAACCTGGAGCTCGGTACACACTTTCACCAAGCATTACCTCTTGCCTATCTTTTTTAAATCCAGAGCTGGATTTGCCACAGCAGTCCTACAGGGCCTGATTGCCAGGCCTAATGCTTCTTAATCTACCTCGAATCTTCCTTAGCTTTGGGAATCAACCCAAATGTGATGACTGCAACAGTGAAACGCAAAGGACATAGTACAGTTGTGTACACTTACCATAAATGTAGATGTTTGAGTGTATTCACTTTAGCAGGCCTGGTTACCCTCCCCCCAGCCCCCTGATAGTCTTTGCTTGCAACTATCCTTTTTGGTTTGGCATATCTTATACTTTGTGTATTTGCTTTTTGCTGGGGGTGTTCCACACCATATAAGTGCTTCATATTTTGGGGGCATCTGACATCTGGGGCAAGAAAAACTAATGTAATGGCGTCAGCTGCATGTTTTATACCCCTGATGACCTGACATCATGGAAGAAGTGACAGGATCCGATGAAGAAATCCCAAGACTCTGGTATTCAGGCCAGCTGAGGGCTACCTGCAGGCAGATAACCCAAATATGATGACTGCAACAGTGAATACACTTGAACATCTGCATTTATAGTAAGTGTACACAACTGTACTTTCTTCGTGTTTCACTGTTGCAGTCGTCACCTGTGGGTTATCCCTGCTGTGGTAGCCCTCGGCCAACCCGAAATACCAGAGTCAGTGTTTTTCTGCGTCAGCCACTGTCGCTTCCTGTCTCACGTCAGGTCATCAGTGCTATAAAGGAAGGCAGCTGACACCATTACACCAGTCTTTCTTGCCGTGGAGCCCATAGTAGAAGCAGTTCGCAAGTGTGCCAGTCAGTTGCTACCAGAGTTTTAATTAGAGCTGGAAGCAGCTAAAGCTAAGTACCCTGTTGGGGATCCTTTTTTCTTGACTAACAGATGTCTGAAAAAGTTAACAATTTTCTCATCTGTGGAAACCAAATACCACACTGAGACTTCCATTCATACTGCTTCACTTGTTTAGGCCCAGACCACGACGTCCCCATTGCTGGTTCTGTGCCCTCTTTAACACAAGAACCATTCTCTTATTGTAGCTGAAGTGGCGTCCATCAGCCAAAAATCTGTAGACATTCTGAAAAAATGTAAGGATAAAGATAGAGACAAACCACACACGTCTAAGCCTTCCAACAACTGTATCGCTAAGCAGGCCGCCAGTTCTCCAAGTTCAGTGAGGTGCCTTTGCAGCCCCTGATGCTCGATTCAATACCTTCGCAGGCTCTACTGAGACCCTTTCAGAGTCCGGTATGCCACAGAAATATTCTTCGTCTTCTAAGCCTTTGGTTTTCTCTGCCTTGGTTGGGTCCAGCGCCGCGACGCAGGCACCAGCTTCCAAAAAGGTCTTGTACTACCGAATCTAGACAAAAAACAACATCTTCTCCTCCGGCTACTGTTTCTGTCAGACCAATGGATACTCTTAGGTCTAGAGGAAAGGCTACCACTAGCCACCATTTTACTCCTGCTCCACCACCCCAAGTTCCAATGCTTAAAATCCTTATCAGGGGTAGTCAGGCCACAACTTCTAAAAGGAAAAGAGACATTTCTTCTGAAATACTGACAGAACAGGATTCTGAGGAGTCTGATTATTCAGATTTTGAAGAGGAACAACTACCTCTGATTGCTTATGAGGATTCAAATGCAGAGGAATCCATTCATTCTGCCTCCCCACCAGAAGATCCTTCCTTTAGGGAAACCCTCACACCCTCAGGGAACATTTCCACTGGGAATTCCAGGACTTCCCTCAGTCTAAGAAAAGACTAAGAGAGTTTCTAGAGCTGCCCCAGCAGAGACCTATGGCTATCCCTCCAATCTTAGAGGTGGTTTGTGATGTTTTCCATGAATCCAGCTTAACTCCTGATGCCCTCCCACCTGGTCCCAGAAAACCTGACAGGTATTACAGAGTACCGGATTCTCACAAATACCTGTACAAAAATCCTGCTCCAGACCCAGAGGTCATTAATTACACAGGGACCTAAAGGAGCTAGGGCTAGTTCTACAAAAAAATCCTATTCTTTCTGACAAGGACTCCAGAGCTCTGGACAGATGGGGTAAAAAAGTATACTCCTCTGCAACCTTAGCTATCAGGGCTATCAATTGTCAGTTCCATGTGTCAAAATATCAATAACACACTTTGGAACTATTAAAACAAAAGATTTCAACCTTTCCTGACTGTGCCAATTTGAAAGAGTTAGCAGATTTACGGCACTCTACTTGTCAAGTGGCTAAGCACTCTTTACGCTGTGGATATGTTGCCCTAGAAGCCTCAATCAGGGCAGCAGTGTCAGGATCTTTCATTTGGAGACATGCATGGTTGAAGGAACAACCTCTAACTGATCATGTCAAATCTAAATTACTTGATGCAAACTTGGATAAGGAGCACTTGTTTGGAGTAAAAGCAAAAGAGGTGCTTAAAAAGATGGAAGACAAAGTAAAATCTGTGCAAACAGTAAAATAATTCCTTCAGGTACAACCTCCTAGGTTCAGCAGGAATTTTCCCTCAAAACACTGGACCTTTCCTCCACCTAGCAGACAGTGACAAGGTAACCCCCGCAGGGACAGACCACCCAGACTCATATCTCAGGGACAGCAGGTAACCAAACAGGTGACCACTCCCACTCCAAAGGCAAGGAGTTCTGAGCCATCCTTCTAGGACAAGAACTCTCAATGACTCCCTCTCCCCCCTCTGCCCTCTTTTCACTCACCAAATACTAGGATGAAGGCTCTCCCTCTGCTTAGAAAATTGGTCTTAAAGATCATTTTTCAGGGATACAATTTCTCATTCTACTAACTCCAAATTCCAAGAGGGTACCCTTACCTCAAAATCAGTGGACAGAGGGATTGAAACAAGTTCAAGCTCTCATCCCAATGGGCAGTAGAACCTGCCCCCTCAAATCAAACAGGCAGAGGATTTTATTCCAGACTATTCCTTGATGTTCTTTGTGTTTCACTGTTGCAGTCATCACGTTTGGGTTATCCCTGCCAGCGTAGCCCTCGGCAAGGCCGAATACCAGAGACTTAGTATTTCTGTGTCGGTTGCTGTCGCTTGAGGACTATTGTCAAGTCGTCAGTGGTATAAAGTAAGGCAGCCGACGTCATTACATCACTCTTTCTTGCTGTAGAGCCCGAAGCAGAAGCAGTTCGCATGAGTGCTGGTCAGCCGCTACCTGAGTTTTCATTTCCAAATTGAAGTTGAAGTCTTCTAAAACTAAGTACCCCACTGGGGATCCTTTTTCTTGCTCAAACCAATGTCATAAAAAGTTAACAATTGTCTTGCCTGTGGAAAGCAAATACCATACCGAGACTTCCACTTTTACTGCATCACTTGCCTAGGCCCAGACCACAACGTCCCCGGTTGTTGCTTCTGTGCTTTGTTTAATGCCAGAACTATCCATCGTCGGGCCCTTATTGTAATCAGATATTTTCATTAACAGTCCTCAAATTCCGATATGGCTTCAGTAAGCCATCCAACAGCAGATCTTCTGAAAAAACATAAAGATAAAGACAGACACACACCGCACAGGTCCAAACCTTCCAACGACGCTTCCATTAAGCTAGTCATCAGTCCTCCGGTACTCGGTAAGATGCTTTCACAGCCCCTGATGCCCACTTCAGTTGATTCGTAGGCCACTACTGAGACTCTTTTGGAGTCCAGTATGCTGCAAAACTCTTCTTCATTTAAGGATCCTGCTTTTGTCTCTACCTTGGATGGGTCTGGAGCCACTGAGCAGGCACTGGCTTCTGAGGAAGTCCTTCGCACCTCCGAATCTCAACCCAAACCAACATCTTCTTTTGAGACTACAGTTCTTTCGAAAACAACTGAGTACTTAGGTGCAGGGTTTGAACCACACCCAAGAAACCGACTACACACTGTCATGTGCCTGCAACCTCACCTCACTCTCAAATGCTTAAAATGGCATAAGACCTTATCATGATGATCAGGGGAAGTTAAGCTACCCCTTCAAAAACGAAAAGAGATCTGCCCCCAGTAGTTTTGTCTGAATAAGAGTCAGATGAATCTGATGCATCTGACTATGAAGACATGCAGCCCCTCTCCACTTATGAGGATTCTGATGCAGAGGAATCCATTCCTTCAGCCTCTCCCCCAGAGGAATTTTCCTTTGGGGAAACCCTGCATGCTTTAAGGGAGCATTTTCTATGGGAGAGTCAGGACTCCCCTCAATCTAAAAAGAGACTCAGGAAATTCGTAGATCTTCCACAGCACAGACCCTTGGCCATCCCCCCAGTCCTGGATGTGGTGGATGATGTTTTCCATGAATCCAGCTTGACTCCTGACACCCTACCTCCTGCTCCCAGAAAACCAGACAGGTACTAAAGTCCCTGACTCACACAAATATTTTTTTAAAAATCCAACAGCTGACCCTGAGGTCATTTCTCAAGGGCCAAAAGGGATTAAAGCAACCTCTGCTAAGAATCCCACCCCCTCAGACAGGGATTCCAGAGAATTGGACAGATGGGGTAAAAAAGTATACATCTCAGCTACTCTTGCTATCAGGGCACTAAACTGTCAGTTTCACATGCTTAAATATCAGCAACATACCTTGGAACTCCTTAAACAAAAAATGTCCTCCTTTTCTGCTTGGGCAGAATCTAAAGATTTAAGACTTAATGCATTCTGCAAGTCAAGTAACTAAACACACCTTGCGCTGTGGCTTTGACACCCTAGAAGCTGCTTGCAGGGCAGCAGTCACTGGATCTGTCATTAGAAGACATGCATGGCTTAAAGAACAACCCCTGCCACACCATGTCACATCTAAATTATTGGATGCACCCTTGCACAAAGATAACTTATTTGGCAGTAAGGCAGAGGAGGTCTTAAAAAAGATGGAAGAAAAAGCAAAATCTGTAAGATTTCTTACAGGTCCAGCCCCTTAGGTTCAGCAGGCATTTTCCCTGCAAGCACTGGTCCTATCCTGCTCTGAGTAAACAGGCTCAGCCTAGGACCCATGGGAGTAGACCCCCCCCCAGACAGCAGCCCCAGGGAATGCAGAGATCTAAGCAGTGGACTACCTCCACTTCAAAACCAGGGAGTTCTAAGCCACCCCTTATGGTAAGAACTCACAATGACTCACCTTCTCCCGACCTCCCCTCTGCCCACCTTCACTTACCCCTAGGAGGAAAACTCTCCTTTCACTCAAACACCTGGGCCACCATTACCAAGGACCAATGGGTTCTGAACATTGTGTCTCAGGGATACAAATTCCCCTTCCACACCATTCCAACCCCAAAAGGGTTCCCAGATCTACCACCAAGTCATTGGGCAGAGGCTCAATAGCATATCCATTCCCTGCTCTCTTTGAGGGCAGTAGAGCACGTTCTTGCAGAACAGATAGGCCAAGGCTTCTACTCCAGACTTTTTCTGGTGCCTAGAAAAGAGGGAACCTGGCACCCCATCCTCGATCTATCCATTCTAAACACCTTCCCGGTGATCCCAAAATTCAAAATGCTCACCCTCCAGCAGTTGCTACTCATGCTCTCTAAGGACGCTTGGCTAGCCACCCTGGATCTAAAAGAGGCCTACCTCCACATTCCTATCAGTGAATCATGCAGAAAATATCTCCACTTCAGGGCAGGATCTCAACACTTTCAGTTCTCTGCACTTCCATTTGGCTTATCTACTGCTCCCAGAGTTTTCACAAAATGCCTGGCTCCGGCCATTGCATTTTTCAGACAAAGAAATATTCAAATTTACCCCTACTTAGACAACTGCCTTATTCAGGCAGACAGTCAGGAAAAGCTGCTCAAACACCTGGCCTTTGTAAAGAGTCTACTAACCTCCGTATGGTACACAATCAATGAAAAGAAATCAAAACAGGTGCCCACCCAAAGGATAATCTTCCTGGGAGCAAGTCTGGACACAGCATCCCAGATGGCATACCTTACACCAGAGAAACAAATTTTGCTGTCAGCCTACTTCTCTCAACTAGCCACCAGGCCCCAGCTTTCTGCAAGGAAAATCCTGCAAGCCCTGGGGTTCATGGCATCTTGCATACTCCTCATTCCATATGCCAGACTGCATATGAAGAAACTTCAGTGGTACCCAAAGACCCTTTGGTGTCAACACTCTCAAGACCTGGAAACTCTTCTAACTATAATTCCTTGCCTCAGAAAGGAATTTCTTTGGTGGGCAACAGCATGCTCCCACAACAAGGGACTGCCCTTCTCCCCACCTCCCGCCACCCAGACCCTCACCACAGATGCATCAGACTATGCTTGGGGTGCACACCTGGATGGCAGGTGCATACAGGGCCAATGGAGCTCACAGCAAATCCCACTGCACATCAATCAAAAAGAGATGATGGCTGTGCAGCATGCCTTGATAGCTTTCAAACCCTTTTTCTCTCCAGGGGTTCTCTTGATCAAAACAGACAACACCACTGTGATGTGGTACAATAGTAAGCAGGGAGGGATTCACTCCTACCCTCTATGCAAGCTGGCCATGACCCTTTGGCTCACATCCTCTTCCATGCAAATATACCTGTTAGCACAACACCTACCAGGCTGTCTCAACTCCCTGGCAGACCAATTAAGCAGAAACCGTGTGGACCCACATAAGTGGCAGCTCAACAGAAGTACCTTCTTCCTAATAACTCAGAAATGGGGAACCCATAAGGTTGGCCTCCTTGCCTCCCATACCAACCATCAGCTCAGCAAATTCTGCAGCAGGGAATATCACTGCATGGCTTGGAAAGTGGATGCTCTGTCCTTCCCCTGGGTCAACCTTTTGGTCTATGCCTTTCCTCCCCTACCTCTCATTCCCAGGGTACTGCTCAAAATAAGGGAGTAAAAACCAAGGACCATTCTTATAGCTCTAGACTGGCCATGACAGCACTGGTACCCCTTGCTGCTCAGCCTCTCCATGCTGCGTCCATGGCATCTTCCTAAGATTCCAAACATCCTAACCCAGAGGGAAGGGAAATTCATGCATCCCAAATTTCAGACACTCAGTGTGGCAGCTTGGCTTATTCCCTAACCCTGAACCAATCTGCCATCGTCAGTAAACAGGTTCTGGATATTATTCATGAGGTCAGATGCTCTAGCACCAGAAAGTCTTATGCAGATAAATGGAAAAGGTTCTGCACCTGGATCCAGGCTAAAGGGGCCAATATGGGACAGCCCTCCATCCCTCTCATCCTGGATTACTTAGCTGACCTACTACATAGTGGTCTCTCTTTTGCCTCTATATAAATTCATGTCTCTGTTATTTCTGCTCATTTTTCCACTGAGCAGTCCCTTTTCTCACACCCTTTGATCAAACAGTTCCTCAGAGGGGTTAGCAACTTGAGGCCACCCAAAAGGGCACCGACACCAACTTGGGACCTTAACTTTGTCTTGGAAAAGCTCACCCTGCCTCCTTTCAAACCAGCTTCTTCTGCAGAGCTAAAGTTTCTCTCCTAGAAGACAGCCTTCCTTCTGGCCATCACTTCAGCCAGAAGAGTCTCCAAGCTGCAAGCACTCATGGCAGTGGAACCCTTCATTATCTTCCATGCAGACCAGGTATCCCTCAGAACGAACCCATCCTTCATGCCAAAGGTGGTGTCCAGTGTGGCTCTCAACCAATCCATTAATTTTCCCACTTTCTTTCCTAATCCCCAGAAAAAGGGGAAATTATTCTTCTCTCTCTTGATGTGCACAAACAGCTCAGATATTATCTCAACAGGACTAAACCCTTCAGAAAGTATGGTCAGTTGCTGGTTAGCTTTGCTACAGAAGCAGGAGGCAAAGCCATCTCCAAGCAATCTATTTCTAAATGGATAGCACACTGCATCAATTTCTGCTACAAACAGCATAGTAAGCCTCCCCCCAAGGGGGTCAGGACACACTCCAGCAGAGCAGCCTCCACCTCTGCAGCTTTCCTCAGAGGAGTCTTCGCCAGGGACATCCTGGAGGCTGCCACCTGGACATCTGTTCAAACTTTTACCAAGCATTACCACCTGCCTCTCTTCTCCAAATCCAGGGCAGGGTTTGCCTCTGTAGTCTTGCAGGGCATCCTAGCCAGCCCCTAGCTTCCTTGACTGCCTCCACCCATTTCCTCAGCTTTGAGAATCTACTCAAGTATGATGACTGCAACAGTGAAACACGAAGAACATATTACAGTTGTGTACACTTACCATAAATGTAGATGTTCAAGTGTATTCACTGTTGCAGTCCTGGTTTCCCTCCCTCCATCCCCCTTTTTTCCTCCTCCTTTTATTACCATTCTTCCTTGTTGTTCTCCTTTCCTTACAAGGGACATCTTGGTATTTATTTTCCACTGGTGGGGTTCTTCCACCAGAACCTGGCCTCCTACTTTGGGGGCTCCTGACAGGTTAGGGTAAGAAAAACTGATGTAATGGTGTTGGCTGCCTTACTTCATACCACTGATGACCTGACATCAGTCCTCAAGCGATAGTAACCGATGCAGAAATACTAAGTTTCTGGTATTCGAGCCTGGTGAGGGCTACCCTGGCAGGGATAACCTAAATGTGATGACTGCAACAGTGAATACACTCAAACATCTACATTTATGGTAAGTGTACAAAACTGTACTTTCCCAGGATAGAGGGCACTTGGCACCCCACCCTAGATTTATCCATTCTGAACACCTTCCTGGTGGTCCCCAAATTCACAATGTTAACATAAAATGCCTGTTTAGTTACCCTACATCTAAAAGATGCCTACTCCACATCCCCATAAGGGAATCCTGCAGGATATTCCTTCACTTCAGAGCAGGCTCACAACACTTTCAGTTCTCTGCGCTACCCTTTGCCTTATCTACTGCTTCCAGGGTATTCACCAAATGATTAGCCCCGGCCATAGCCTTTTGCAGACAGAAAAATATAAAAATTTACCCTTATCTGGAAGACTGTCTCATTCAGGCAGATGGCAAAGAAAAGCTCCTCAAGGATCTCCTCTTTGCCAAAACCATCCTAAGCTCCTTAGGGTACACCATCAATTAGAAGAAATCAAGGCAAACACCCTCCAGGAAGATCATTTTCTTGGGAGCACTGCTGAACACAGCATCCCAAATGGCCTTCCTATCCCCAGAAAAGCAGAGCTTCCTGCATCTGTATTTTATCCAGCTGGCTCCCAGAAGTCACCTCACTGTGAGGAAGTTCCTGCAAGCCTTGGGATACATGGCATCATGTATCCTTCTAATTCCTCTGGCCAGGCTTCACATGAGAAAACTTCAGTGGTACGTAAAGAACCTTTGGTGTCAGCACTCTCAGCTTCTAGAGACCTCTCTACCTCCGATCCCCTGTATAAGGGCCGAGTTTCTCTGGTGGGCAGGGGCCCATGCCCAGAACAAGGGTCTTTCCTTCAACCTCCACCCAACCAGGCAGACCATTACCACAGCCACCTCAGATATAGCTTGGGGTGCTCACCTAGAAGGCAGGTGCACCCAAAGTCTTTGGGATGCTCAGTACCTTCCCTTACACATCAACCAGAAGGAAATGATGGCAGCACAAAAGGGTCTGACATCCTTCAAACCCCATCTCAGGCTAGGAGTTCTCCTTATCAAAACAGACAACACCACAGCAATGTGGTACATCAACAGACAGGGAGGGACCCTATCTTACCCTCTGTGCAGGCTAGCCATGAACCTCTGGCTGACAGCCTCTTCCATGGAACTACACCTGATAGCCCAACACCTACCAGGGATAAACAACACCCTGGCAGACCACTTAAGCAGAAACTTACTGGACCCCCGTGTATGGCAGCTCCACAGAAAAATCTTTTTACAAATCACTCAGGCGTGGGTGACTCCAGAGGTGGATCTCTTTGTTTCGCATCTCAAGCATTAGCTGAAAAAAATTCTTTACCAGGGAGTATCACCTCCTAGCATGGAAGGTGGATGCCTTGACCTTCCCCTGGAACACCCTCTTTGTGTACGCTTTCCCTCCTCTGCCATTTATTCCCAAGGTACTGATCAAATAAGGTAGAAGAGAGCAAAGCCCATCCTCATTGCTCCAGATTGGCCCAGACAACATTGGTATCCCTTACTGCGCAGCCTGATCTTACTGCCTCCCAGGCAGCTTCCCCTTATCTCAGACTTCTTGACTCAGGTGGTGGGAGAAATGCTGTGCCCAGAATTGCAGACTCTCAAACTATCAGCATGGCTACCAAGGGGCCCCTGTTAAGCAAACAGGTCCTAGACGTTATCACAGAGGCCAGAAGGCCCAGCACCAGAAAATCTTATGCAAGAAAATGGAAAAGATTCTGCTCCTGGAGCCAGTCCAGAGGGGCAATACTTCACAACCTTCCATCCTTCTTATCCTGGACTACCCAGCAGAGCTACTTAGTAGTGGCCTCTCCTCCTCCTCTATTAAAATCCACGCCTCAGCCATTCCAGCTCATTTTTGATACAGAACAGCCCCATGTTCTCCCATGCTTTGATTAAACAATTCCTCAGAGAGACTTCTAATATGAGACCTCCCAGAAGGTCACCCACTCCAGCCTGGGACCTATGTTTTGGAAAAACTACCTTTACCACCCTTTGAACCTGCTGCTTCAGCAGAACTAAGATTCCTCTCCTGGAAGACTGCTTTTCTCCTAGCTATCACCTCAGCCAGAAGGGTTTCAGAACTTCAGGCACTGATGGCCATTGAGCTCTTCATCATCTTCCATGCAGACAGGGTCTCCCTGAGGACTATTCCCTCCTTTATGATCAAGGTGGTATCTAGTGTAACTCTCAACCAGGTCATACATCTACCCACCTTCTTTCCTAAACCTCAAAACAAGGGGGAAAGAATTCTGCACTCACTAGACGTGCACAGACAGTTTGAATACTATCTGGACCATACTAAACCTTCAGGAAATCAGACCAACTATTTGTCAGCTTTGCCCCAAGGGCAGAGGGGAAGACCTTTTCCAAACAAACCATTTGCAAATGGATATCACATTGTATCCAATTCTGCTCCAGATTGCATGGGAACCCCCCCACCCCACCAAGTCTATTTAGAACCCAGTCCACTAGGGAAGCCTCTATTTCCACAGCATTCCTCAGAGGAGTTCCCACCAGGGACTTCCTGGAAGCTGCCACCTGGACCTCTGTCCATACCTTTACCAAGCATTACCACCTACCTCTATTTTCTAAGGCTAGGGCAGGGTTTGCCTCTGCAGTTCTGCAGGGCATGCTGACCCATTCTTAGGTCCCTTACTAATCCTACCACCCCTCCCCTCTCCTCAGCTTTGGGAAGCCTCCCACAGGTGATGACTGCAACAGTGAAACACAAAAAACATAGTACAGTTGTGTACACTTACCATACATGTAGATGTCCGAGTGTATTCACTGTTGCAGTCCTGGTTTTCCACCCTCCTTCCCCCTTATATCTTCTTTCTTCACCTTTCTAACGGCAGCTTTTAGCCAACAGGACCACTTTACCGTATTTACTTGGGCCTTTGACTGGTTCGGGCAAGAAAAACTGATGTAATGGCATCGGCTACCTTCCTTTATAGCACTAACCACCTGACGTCAGACAGCAAGTGACACCAGCCACTGCAAAAAAAAACAGTGACTCTGGTATTCGGGCTGGCCGAGGGCTACCAAGCAGAGATAACCCACAGGTAATGACTGCAACAGTGAATATATTCGAACATCTACATTTATGGTAAGTGTACACAACTGAACTTTCTGCCACCGTCTTCTCTATGACATCTATCTGCAATGTTTCCTCTCTACATACCCTAGAATCCAGGATGCCATCCAGGTTTTCAAAAACTGCAATGGACAAGCCAGCATCAGCTATTCCAAATGAATTAAGTCTGCAGCCCTGTTCTCCCTGTCAGCACTAAATTTCCTAAAGTTTTATAAAAAAACTGGTGCAGTATACTGAATGCCAATAACTATAACCCCAACAAAGAAAACCATTGCAATTCAATACAAAATTCAGTTTAACTGAAAACACCACTGAAAGTACTAAAATAATGTTTTCATGTTTTTTGTCAAGACGCTGTCTTACTTAAGCTTATCAATTCCACAGTCACATAACAAGAGAGAGGGAAATAGAACTTACATCAACAGCCTATCATGCTCCATTATCTACACAGCATAATCACACAACACAGAAAATATACCTTTAGTTCTGTATCCCATAATACACTGAATACAGAACGAACAATGTAGAAATTCAGCTATCACAGGCATCAAATGACAATTTCACACATAAAGTGCAAAAAAATGTATGGATTTATAGAAACTGCCATTTGATATAAATGAAAGCACAAACATACTTTCAATATTCAATCTTCAGTTAAAGAACATAACTGTGTATACTTACCACTTTGGATTATTTTAGAAAATAGAATGTTATCTAGTAGGACTACTCCTGTCAACAAAAATGAAAATGAATAAATAAATGAATCAAGTAATGGAGGCCATGGGTGGAACAGGTAAACCTCATTTTGTGCTAGTGTAAAATTGAAGTGAACTGGTGGATTGGGATAATTGTTGATAAGCACTTCAGTCAAGCAAGAAGGGATGATGTGGAAATCAATGGAAGTACCTAAGACAGGGAAACACACAAATATGCAAATATATATAATTTTATATGTATTTTATAGATATTTAAAGGGTTATGTATTATACTAAAACTTAGATTTTATACCATCATATGGTTGGCTGGCTGTGATCATGTGATGAGTTTGGCTCTCATTTAAACTTGATTGCTTCAATGTTGAACTGTTTTAGTATTGAAGAAGGGTGTAGATCCGAAAACTTTGTTGTTTGTTACATTAAAGTTTCTTCTCAACGTTGGTGTTTCCTATCTGATATATCCTCTGTTTTATAGCAGGAATTCTGTTTTTCGAACAAATTTGTGGTCTCCCATCCACTCATCATGGTTGTGCTTGAAGAGGGTCAGCGGGGTACTTGGTTTGACATTTATGGGAAGTCTGTTCCAGAGATGGGTCAGCATCTGGGAGACAAACTTGTCTCTTCAGCAGGTATTGTTGATGTCACATATTAGATTTAGGCCTATCAAGCGGGTAATGCATGAGTATTTAGACTTATGGATATGGACCATCTCTAGTGGGGCAGGGTCTGATATTGTCACTTGTAGGTGAGATACAGGTCACCTCTGAGCAATCTGTATGGTACCGAGTAGAGTGATAGTGGTTTCAGCCTGTCCGCATAGGACAGTTGTTGGAGGCCATGGATTCTCTGTGAGGTATTTCTGTGGCCTTTCCAGTTGGTGCAGGTGTTTGGAGAGGTACCCACTAAACAGGGCAGTATACTCAATTATAGGTCTAATGAAGGAGGAGTACAGCGAGGTAATAACCTCCTTTTTTTCTGGACGCAATCCCATTACTTATAAGATAAACCAAGTAAAAGGCTTTTCTGACCACTGCCGCCACATGATGGTTGAATGTAAGATTGTTGTCAACCTGAATATCCAGGTGTCCCACTACAGTTCGAGTGCTTAGGGGGTTGCCGTTGATGTGATAATCAGCAGGGGCCATGTCTTTGCTGAATGGTATGATACTTTTTTTTGCATTTAACTTAAGGCCATGACTTTGGCACCAGATGTTCTTTGTGTGTTTCACTGTTGCAGTCATTACATTTGGGTAATCTGCTGGCAGGTTGCCCTCAGTCGGCCTGATTAACAAGGTCTTGGGTCCTGCGTCAGTTGCTGTCCCTTCTTCCATGATGTCAGGTCATCAGGGGTATAAAACATGCAGCTGATGCCATTACATCAGTCTTTCTTGCCATGCGGTGCCCGAAGCAGAAGCAGTTCGCAAGTGCCGGTCATCCGACTCCTGAAATTTTCATTTTCGAGTTTCAGAACTGAAGTCTTCAACTAAAAAGCTAAGTACCCCATTGGGGAAACTTTTTCTTGCTCCTTACCAATGTCATTAAAAGTTAATAATTGCATTACTTGTGGGAAGCAAATACCTCATAAGGATTTTCATTTGTACTGTATTCCTTGCCTAGGCCCTGACCACAACGTACCTTGCTGTCGGTTTTGTGCTAAACTTAATCAGCGCACTATTAAACGTTGGTATATTTTTGCTTCTAAATATTTTGGCTCATGCTTTAATTATCCAGAAATGTCGTCAGTTAGCAATCCGACTACTGGAATACCTAAAAATTGCAAAGAAAAAGACAGAGACAGGCCGTCGAGGTCCAAAACTGATGACGACGCTTCTCCTAAGCCAGCCGCCAGTTTGTCTCAGTTCGCCTCAGTGAGGCGCTTTTGCAGCCCCTTATACCAGCTACTTCTGATTTACAGGCCTCTACTGAGACCCATTCGGAGTCCGGTATGCTGCGAGATGCTTCAATTATGGAACCCGCGGATGTCTCTACCTTAGATGGGTCCAGAGCCACTGTGCAGGCACCGGCTTCTGAGGGTGTTTTCAGGCCTACAGATTTGTATATTAGACTGATGCCATCTTCAAAACTAAGGCCAAAATCTAAATCTGTCTAAAAAACCGACGCCTGGCCCACATGTGCAGACCCCTATGCCTAAAAAACAAATTATCAAAATGGCTGAAGATTTAATTACTCTGATCATGGGTAGCCACCCCCCCCCCCCCCTTCTAAGAGGCCTAGGCAAGACATTGATTATGTATCTTCTGAACAGGATTCTATTTCTTCAGACTCTTCTAATAAATAGGATTTGTCTATACCTACTTATGAGGACTCTGATGCAGAAGATTCCATTCCTTCTGCTTCTCCCCCTGAGGATTTTTCTTTTGGGGAAACTTTACATACCTTAAGGGAACATTTCCACTGGGAAAGTCAGGATTTCCCTGAATCTAAAAAGAGGCTTAGGGATTTTCTCCTTCCTCAGCACAGGCCTTTGGCTATACCTCCTGTTCTAGACATCGTTGATGATGTTTTTTCAGAATCTAGTATGGATCCTGATTCTCTGCCTCCGGCTCCTTGTAAGCCAGGCAGATACAGGAGCCCTGACTACCACAAATTCCTTTTCAAAAATCCTATTGCAGATCCTGAAACCATTTCTCAAGGTCCCAAGGGCATTAAGGCCTCTACTGCTAAAAATCCTACCCCTTCTGATACAGATTCCAGGGCGCTGCACAGATGGGGTAAGAAGGTTTACACTTCTGCAACCTTGGCAATCAGGGCTTTAAACTGTCAATTTTATATGCTTACATATCATCAGCATATCATGGGACTGCTTAAACAGAAAATTATGTTAATTTCTGACTGTATGGAAAATAAAGATTTACAGGATTTATTGCATTCAGCTGAACAAGTTGGAAAACATACTTTGCAATGTAGTTTTGATTCTTTAGAGGCCTCTTGCAGGGCTGCTGTAACTGGGTCTGTGTTAAGAAGGCAGAAGGCATGCTTGGCTCAAAGAGCAAACTCTGCCTGATCATGTTAAAGCAAAACTGTTGGATGCTCCTTTAAAACAGGACCGTCTCTTTGGTAATAAGGCTGAAGAAGTTTTAGAAAAGATGGAAGATAAAGCTAAATCTATGCAAACTGTGAAAGATTTCTTACAAGTGCAACCTTCAAGATTTAGTAGGCACTGGCCTACTAAGAACTGGTTCTTTCCAGTTTCTTCGAGAGCCACTCAAGTCAAACCCAGACATTCCAAAGGCTCCAGGTTTTAGTCACAAGGGACTTTTAGAACAAAACAATGACAATGGGGTGCCTTCTCCTCCAAATCTGGAAACAACAAGGCACCTCCCTGTAGTAAGTAGTCTCAATGACTTCCCTCTCCACTTACCAAGCATTTACCTTTTAGCCACCCCTTTGGGAGGAAAACTGGCACTTCATGCAAGAAACTGGCAACTTATAACCCAGGACAAATGGGTTTTAAATATAGTATCCCAGGGATACAGATTTCATTTCCACACGTTGCCAATCCCAAACGGATGGCCAGGCCTGCCACCAAATCAGTGGGCAGAGGCCCAGAAACAAGTACTGTCTCTCATGAACATGGGAGCTATTCAACCAGTACCAGAAGAAGGAAAAGGGACAAGGTTCCTATTCAAGACTTTTCCTGGTACCCAGAAAAGACAAATCATGGCATCCAATTCTGGACTTATCTACTCTAAACACATTTCTGAACATTCCAAAATTCAAGATGCTGACTCTTCAACAGTTACTTCCAATGCTAGGCAAAGATGCCTGGTTGGTAACTCTAGACTTAAAAGAGGCTTCCCTGCATATCCCAATCAGGGAATCTTGCAGAAGATATCTCCGCTTCAAAGCAGGCTATTTGCATTACCAGATGTTCATCATGTTTCACTGTTGCAGTCATTACTCTTGGGTTATCCTGCTGGTAGGCTACCCGCAGTCAGCCTGAACTCCAAAGTCTTGATCCGGCATCAATTGCTGTCGCCTCTTCCCTAACGTCAGTGCACCAGGGGTATAAAAGATGTGGCCAACGCCATTTTCTTCAGTCTTTCTTGCCGCGCGGTGTCCGAAGCAAAAGCAGTTCGCAAGTGCCGGTCGGCCGACTCCTGAGATTTTCAAAATCGAATTTCAGATCCGAAGTCTTCATTAAAGCTAAGTACCCCATTGGGGAAACTTTTTTCTTGCCCCAGACCGATGTCAGAAAAAGTTAACAATTGTATTTCTTGTGGGAAGCAAATACCTCATAAGGATTTTCATTCTTACTGTATTCCTTGCCTAGGCCCTGATCACGACATTGCTAGCTGTCGGTTTTGTGCTAGATTTAACCAACACACTATTAAGCGTCGGTACAATTTTGCCTTTCATTACCTTGGCCGAAGGTTTAATTATATAATGCTGTTGGAACAGCCGATGACCGGAGTTTATAAAAAGCGCAAGGAAAAGGAAAAGGACAGGCATCCGAGGTCCAAAACAGATGACGAGGCCCCCGATAGGCCAGTCGCCGGTTTGCCGGTTCTCAGTGAGGCACTTTCGCAGTCCCTGACGCCCGCTACCTCAGAGGCACAGGCCGCTTCCGACTCCCACGTGGAGCCAACTAGGCCACTGAATAATCAAGGTATTGGACTCTCGGAAACTATTCCCTCAGATGAGTCCGGAGCCGCTGAGCAGGCATAGGCTTCTGAGGGTGTTTTCAGACCTACACAATTATATGTCAAGCCAACCTCAGCTTCAAAGACAAAGACTAAAACAGCTCTAAAGACAAAGAAACAAGTACAGCATTCTCCTGGACAGACTTCCATGCCTAAGAAACAGATGCTTAAAAAGGCCAAAGACCTAATTACTTTGACCAGGGGTTCCCATCCCCCTCCTGATAAGAGGCCTAGGCAAGAGACAGAATAGGACTCTTCTGATCAGGTTTCAATTTCCTCTGACTCCTCTTCTGAACAGGGATACTCTTTTCCTCCCTATGAGGATTCTGATGCTGAAGAATCTATTCCTTCAACCTCTCCTCCTGAGGAATATTCTTTTGGGAAATCCCTGCATACCATGAGGGAGCATTTTCACTGGGAGAGCCAAGATTACTCAGAATCTAAGAAAAGGCTCAGAGACTTTCTTTTACTACCTCAGCACAGACCTCTTGCTATTCCACCTGTTCTAGACATTGTAGATGATGTATTTTCAGAGTCCGGCCTGTCTCCTGACTCTTTACCCTCTGCACCTGCTAAGCCAGACAGATACTAAAGGGTTCCAGACTCTCATAAATTTATATATAAAAACCCTGCTGCTGACCCAGAAACTATATCTCAGGGTCCCAAAGGGGTCAAGGCTTCCACTGTAAAAAATCCTGTCCCCTCTGATAGGGATTCTAGGGCACTGGACAGATGGGGGAAAAAGTTTACACTTCTGCTACCTTGGCTGTGAGGGCTTTAAATTGTCAGTTTCATATGTTTAAATATCAGCAATACTTAATGTCACTGCTTAAACAGAAAATGTTGACAAATTCTGAATGTTCTGATAACAAGGAAATGCAGGATTTATTGCATGTAGCTGAACAAGTGGGAAAGCATACTTTGCAATGTGGTTTTGATTCACTGGAGGCCTCTTGCAGGGCCGCTGTTACGGGTTCTGTCATTGGAGGTCATGCTTGGTTAAAGGAACAGAATCTGCCTGATCATGTTAAAGCAAAATTATTAAATGCTCTATTACAGCATGATACTTTGTTTGGTGTTAAGGCAGAAGAGGTGTTGAAGAAAATGGAGGATAAAGCGAAATCCATGCAGACAGTTAAGGATTTCCTACAGGTACAGCCACCCAGATTTAGCAGGAACTGGCCTACAAAGAACTGGTCCTTTTCAGTGTCAGACAGTCCACAAAGAGGCAGATACAGATGCCCAAGAGGCAGACCCCAGCCCCAAGACTCATACAGGCCTAAACAATGGGGTGACCCTACCTCCAAAAGTGGAGAAGACAAATCACAACCATACAGGAAACAGTCCCAATGACTTTCCTCTACCAGAACCAAGCACTTATCTTTTGGCAGCCCCCTTAGGGGGAAAACTAGCATATTTTTCACCAAATTGGCACGATTACCCCGGACAAATGGGTCTTGAACATAGTGTCTCAGGGCTACAGATTCCACTTTCACACCCTGCCAAGGGCAAAAGGTATGCCAGACCTGCCACACAATCAATGGGCAGAGGCACAAAAACAAGTTTCATCCCTCATGGACATGAGGACCATTCAGCAAGTACCACAACAAGAGCAGAGACAAGAATTTTACTCGAGACTTTTCTTGGTGCCCAGAAAGGACAAAGCCTGGAGACCAATACTGGACCTGTCTATTGTAAACACATTTCTGGATGTTCCAAAATTCAAAACGTTGACTCTACAGCAGCTTCTGCCCATGCTGGGCAAGAAGGCTTGGCTCGTAACTTTGGACCTAAAAGAGGCATACCTGCATGTCCGAATCAGACAATCTTGCAGAAGATACCTCAGATTCATAGCTGGCTCAATGCACTACCAATTCTCTGCACTGCCCTTTGGCTTATCTACTGCGCCCAGGGTCTTTATAAAATGCCTGGCACCAGTAATTGCATTTTGCAGACAAAGAGGAATTCAAATATATCCTTACTTGTACGACTGCCTTATTCAAGCAGAGAACAAAGACATTCTACTAAAGCATCTGGCGTTTGTAAAAAGATTACTAATTTGTCTAGGGTACACAGTAAATGAATAGAAATCAAAACTAGTACCCTCTCAAGAGATAATATTCCTGGGTGCAAGCTTAAATACAACTGCCCAGATGGCTTATCTCATGCCAGACAAACAAAGGCAACTGACTTCTTACTTCAAAATGTTGGCAACAAAGACCCAGTTATCTGCAAGAAAAATTCTGCAGGCTTTGGGCTTCATGGCATCCTGCATTCTACTAATTCCATATGCCAGACTGCATATGAGGAAACTACAATGGTATCTAAAAAGTGTTTGGACTCAACATTGCCACAGCCTGGAAACATTAATTACCCTAATTCCCTGCCTGCAACAGGAGTTTCGATGGTGGGCACAGGCTTGTCACCACAACAAGTGACAGCCATTCACTTTACCCACAGCCAGGCAGACACTAACAACGGATGCATCAGATCATGCCTGGGGGGCCCACATGGCAGGAAAATGTATTCAGGGCACATGGCCTGCAAGCCAGATGCATCTTCATATCAATCAAAAAGAGATGCTAGCTGTTTAGAATGCCCTGACAGCTTTCAAGGATCTACTTCTTCCAGGACAACTACTGATAAAGACAGACAATACTACAGTCATGTGGTACATAAACAAGCAGGGAGGCACACATTCCTACCCCCTCTGCAGACTAGCCATGACTTTATGGGACACAGCATTGACTTATCAAGTTCACCTGCAAGCTCAATTCCTGCCAGGAAAAATAAATACTATGGCAGACAAACTAAGCAGAAACCTCATGGATCCCAACAAGTGGAAACTGGATCCACAAGTCTTTAGCATGATAGCAAGGAAATGGGGATGCCCAGACATAGATCTATTTGCCTCCCCTCACAACTGCCAACTACAGAGATTTTGCACGAGGATTTATCACAAGCAAGCATGGAAAGTGGATGCCCTATCCTACAGCTGGAAAAACAGTTTATACCTTTCCTCCACTGCCTCTTCTCCCCAAGGTACTCCTAAAGGTCAGACAACAGAAGCCAAAAATGATACTGATTGCCCCAGACTGTCCATGTCAGCACTGGTACCCAATCCTAAAGAACTTGTCTCAAGGTCCAGCCTGGACATTGCCTCAAACTTGTCACTTACTGACCCAACAAAACAATCAGATCCTGCACAGCCAACTCAGGACCTTAAGTCTGGCAGCATGGTGGATAATGTAGCCATTCAGAACACTCCTCTCTCCAAAGCTGTAATAGATGTTATCTTGGAGGCCAGGAGGCCCAGCACCAGAAAATCTTATGCAGAAAAATGGAAGAGATTCTGTGCTTGGAACCAGGAACAAGGAATTGACACGTTTGTACCAAAAATTCCTCAGATTTTGCAATACTTAACTGAGATGCTGGACAAAGGCTTATCCTTTTCATCAATTAAGATTCATGCCTCTGCCATTTCAGCCCGTTACAATATGGAACCACCTATGTTTTCTCATCCTTTAATAAGGAAGTACCTCAGAGGGGCCAAAAACATAAGACCTCCAAGGAGAGCACCAATACCTGCATGGGATCTCAATTATGTCTTGGAAAAACTCACACTGCCTCCTTTTGAGCCAGCCTCAACAGCTGATATAAAATTCTTATCCTGGAAAACAGCTCTGCTCCTAGCAATAACCTCTGCAAGACAAGTCTCAGAGTTACAGGCACTCATGGCTGTGGAACATTTTATCATTTTCCATCAAGACAGGGTTTCTCTGAGGATGAACCCGACTTTTATGCCTAAGGTGGTGTCCAGTGTAGCCCTTAACCTAACCATTCACTTGCCCACCTTTTATCCAAACCCACAGAACAAGGGGGAGAGACTTCTGCATTCTTTGGACATACACAGATAGCTACGCTTCTACTTGAACAAAACTAAAGCTTTCAGAAAGACTGAGCAACTTTTAGTGGCATATGCTGCAGGATCACAAGGAAAGGCTATCTCAAAACAGACTATTTCAAAATGGATAGGCCATTGCATTCATTTCTGCTACTCACAGCATGGCAAATCAGTGCCTAAGGGCATTAGGCCACATTCTACCAGAGCAGCAGCCACTTCAGCAGCCTTCCTCAGAGGAGTACCAACCAAAGACATCTTTAGTGCATGCATGTTTATTGGCATAATCTATTTAGCCTACCCTTTTGGGGGCACCTGACATCTGGGGCAAGAAAAACTGAAGAAAATGGCGTCGGCTGCTTCTTTTATACCCCTGGCGCACTGACGTCAGGGAAGAGGTGACAGCAGCTGACGCCAGACCAAGACTTTGGAATTCAGGCCGACTGCGGGTAGCCTGCCAGCAGGATAACCCAAGAGAAATGACTGCAACAGTGAATACACTCGAACATCTGCATTTATGGTAGGTTCACAACTGTACTTTTTCTGCACTGCCCTTTGGCTTATCTACTGCACCCAGGGTCTTCACAAAGTGCTTGGCTCCAGTAATTGCATTTTGCAGGCAAAGAAATATTCAAATATATCCATACCTGGATGACAGGGACATTCTTCAAAAACATCTGGCATTTGTAGAAAGGGTTCTAACTTGTCTAGGGTATACCATAAATGAAAAGAAATCACAACTGATACCCTCTCAAAAAATTACATTCCTGGGTGCAAGCTTGAATACAACTGCCCAGATGGCTTACCTTATGCCAGAAAAGCAAATTCATTTGGTAACTTACTTCAAACAGGTGGCCACAAAAAACCCTGCTATCTGCAAGACAAATTCTGCAAGCCTTGGGGTTCATGGTCTCCTGCATTCTTCTAATTCCATATGCAAGACTGCATATGAGGAAACTTCAGTGGTACTTAAAGAGTTTATGGAGTCAACATTGTCACAGCCTGGAAACAATGATTCCTATTATACCTTGCCTGCAACTAGAGTTCCTATGGTGGGCAGGGGCCTGCCACCAAAACAAGAGACTGCCATTCATTGCACCCCCTGCCGCCCAAACCCTAACTACAGATGCATCAAACTATGCTTGGGGGGCTCATCTGGCAGGGAAGTGCATTCAGGGCAAATGGAGCCCAAATCAAATGCACCTTCATATCAATCAAAAAGAGATGCTAGCTGTACAGAATGCACTGACAGCCTTCAAGGACTACCTTCATCCAGGACAATTACTGATAAAGACAGACAACACCACAGTTATGTGGTACATAAACAAGCAGTGGGGTACACATTCCTACCCCCTTTGCAGAATAGCCATGGCATTGTGGAACACGGCCTTGACCTACCAAATACAACTACAAGTTCAATTCCTGCCAGGAAAGCAGAATGTTCTGGAGACGAACTAAGCAGAAATCTCATGGACCCACACAAATGGAAACTGGAACCAGGGGTTTTCAACATGTTGACATGCAAATGGGGGAGTCCAGACATAGATCTTTTTGCCTCACCCCAGAACTATCAGTCAGACAAATTCTGCACAAGAACTCATCACAAAAAAGCCTGGAAAGTGGATGCTCTATCATGCAGCTGGAAAAACCTATCAGTCTCTGCTTTTCCCCCTCTGCCTCTGCTCTCCAAAGTTCTACTAAAAGTCAAACAGGACAAACCAAAAATGATTTTGATTGCTCCAGACTGGCCTCGCCAACACTGGTACCCACTCCTGCGCAATGTGTCACACCTTCCACCATGGCACCTGCCTCAGACACCTTACTTACCGTCTCAGCAGAACAACTAAATTCTGCACACTCAGCTCCAAACTTTGAATCCTGCAGTGTGGCTAATCACCTAAATTCACCCTTAGCATCCCTCAGCAAATCTGTGATGGATGTCATTTTGGAGGCAAGAAGGCCTAGTACTAGAAAACTTTATGCTGACAAATGGAAAATATTCTGTGCCTGGAATCAGTCACAAGGGATAAGCACAACAGTGCCCAATATTCCTCAGATTTTACAATACTTAACTGAGATGCTTCACAAGGGCCTGTCCTTTTCTTCCATAAAAATCCATGCCTCAGCCATTTCAGCTCATTACAATACAGAACCTCCCCTCTTCTCTCATCCTCTGCTAAAGCAATATCTCAGAGGGCAAAAACTTAAGACCACCCAGGAGAGCTCCAACCCCTGCCTGGGACCTCAGTTTTGTATTGGAAAAAGTCACTCTCCTCCTTCGAACCAGCTGCTACTGCAGACTTAAACTTTCTCTCCTGGAAAACAGCTTCCCTTTTAGCAGTCACTTCATCTAGAAGGATTTCCTAATTACAGTCTCTTATGGCAGTGGAGCCTTTCATAATTTTTCATATGGACAGGGTGTCTCTCAGGACCAGTCCATCCTTCATGCCTAAGGTGGTATCCAGTGTGGCTCTTAATCAGACCATTCATTTGCCAACTTTCTTTCCCAATCCATAGAACAAGGGGGAGTGGATTCTGCATTCATTGGATGTACACAGACAACTTAGATTTTACTTAAACAGGACAAAGTCTCTAAAAAAATCTGAACAACTACTGGTGGCATTTGCTGCAGGGCAGAGGGAAAGGCTATTTCAAAGTAGACTATTTCCAAATGGATAAGCCGTTGTATTCGTTTTTGCTATATGCACCATGGTAAAACTATCTCCCAGGGGATCAGATCTCATTCCACCAGGGCTGCATCTACTTCTACAGCCTTTCTCAGAGGTGTTCCTGCCAGAGACATTCTAGAAGCTGCTACCTGGAGCTCAGTTCATACATTCACCAAACATTACCATTTACCGGCTTTGGCCGAGACGTCAGAGAGAGATTTTCCTGTGTATAATAAATCCTGGTGGAACTTGTTCTTGTTGTTTTTTCCCATTTACCTTTCTTCTCTAAATCCAGAGCTGGCTTTGCCCTGCTATCCCACAGGGCCTTATAGCTGGTCCTAATGCTGTATAAATCCATCTTCCCAACCATAGCTTTGGGAATCTACCCAAATGTAATGACTGCAACAGTGAAACACGAAGAACATAGTACAGTTGTGCACATTTATCATAAATGTAGATGTTTGAGTGTATTCACCTTTGCAGTCCTGGTTACCCTCCCTCCAACCCCCTGTTTTTCTCTTATTATACCTCTACTTTCCTTTACTATACTTAAAAGCCTTTTTGGTGTATTTGCTTTTGTTTGGAGGTATATTTTTGTGTTTTTAATTACTTAAATATTTTGCTCCCCATTTGGGGGGCACCTGACATCTGGGGCAAGAAAAACTGAAGAAAATGGCGTCGGCTGCATCTTTTATACCCCTGGCGCACTGACGTCAGGGAAGAGGTGACAGCAGCTGACGCCAGACCAAGACTTTGGAATTCAGGCCGACTGCGGGTAGCCTGCCAGCAGGATAACCCAAGAGAAATGACTGCAACAGTGAATACACTCGAACATCTGCATTTATGGTAGGTTCACAACTGTACTTTTTCTGCACTGCCCTTTGGCTTATCTACTGCACCCAGGGTCTTCACAAAGTGCTTGGCTCCAGTAATTGCATTTTGCAGGCAAAGAAATATTCAAATATATCCATACCTGGATGACAGGGACATTCTTCAAAAACATCTGGCATTTGTAGAAAGGGTTCTAACTTGTCTAGGGTATACCATAAATGAAAAGAAATCACAACTGATACCCTCTCAAAAAATTACATTCCTGGGTGCAAGCTTGAATACAACTGCCCAGATGGCTTACCTTATGCCAGAAAAGCAAATTCATTTGGTAACTTACTTCAAACAGGTGGCCACAAAAAACCCTGCTATCTGCAAGACAAATTCTGCAAGCCTTGGGGTTCATGGTCTCCTGCATTCTTCTAATTCCATATGCAAGATTGCATATGAGGAAACTTCAGTGGTACTTAAAGAGTTTATGGAGTCAACATTGTCACAGCCTGGAAACAATGATTCCTATTATACCTTGCCTGCAACTAGAGTTCCTATGGTGGGCAGGGCCTGCCACCAAAACAAGAGACTGCCATTCATTGCACCCCCTGCCGCCCAAACCCTAACTACAGATGCATCAAACTATGCTTGGGGGGCTCATCTGGCAGGGAAGTGCATTCAGGGCAAATGGAGCCCAAATCAAATGCACCTTCATATCAATCAAAAAGAGATGCTAGCTGTACAGAATGCACTGACAGCCTTCAAGGACTACCTTCATCCAGGACAATTACTGATAAAGACAGACAACACCACAGTTATGTGGTACATAAACAAGCAGTGGGGTACACATTCCTACCCCCTTTGCAGAATAGCCATGGCATTGTGGAACACGGCCTTGACCTACCAAATACAACTACAAGTTCAATTCCTGCCAGGAAAGCAGAATGTTCTGGAGACGAACTAAGCAGAAATCTCATGGACCCACACAAATGGAAACTGGAACCACGGGTTTTCAACATGTTGACATGCAAATGGGGGAGTCCAGACATAGATCTTTTTGCCTCACCCCAGAACTATCAGTCAGACAAATTCTGCACAAGAACTCATCACAAAAAAGCCTGGAAAGTGGATGCTCTATCATGCAGCTGGAAAAACCTATCAGTCTCTGCTTTTCCCCCTCTGCCTCTGCTCTCCAAAGTTCTACTAAAAGTCAAACAGGACAAACCAAAAATGATTTTGATTGCTCCAGACTGGCCTCGCCAACACTGGTACCCACTCCTGCGCAATGTGTCACACCTTCCACCATGGCACCTGCCTCAGACACCTTACTTACCGTCTCAGCAGAACAACTAAATTCTGCACACTCAGCTCCAAACTTTGAATCCTGCAGTGTGGCTAATCACCTAAATTCACCCTTAGCATCCCTCAGCAAATCTGTGATGAATGTCATTTTGGAGGCAAGAAGGCCTAGTACTAGAAAACTTTATGCTGACAAATGGAAAATATTCTGTGCCTGGAATCAGTCACAAGGGATAAGCACAACAGTGCCCAATATTCCTCAGATTTTACAATACTTAACTGAGATGCTTCACAAGGGCCTGTCCTTTTCTTCCATAAAAATCCATGCCTCAGCCATTTCAGCTCATTACAATACAGAACCTCCCCTCTTCTCTCATCCTCTGCTAAAGCAATATCTCAGAGGGGCAAAAAACTTAAGACCACCCAGGAGAGCTCCAACCCCTGCCTGGGACCTCAGTTTTGTATTGGAAAAAGTCACTCTCCCTCCTTTCGAACCAGCTGCTACTGCAGACTTAAACTTTCTCTCCTGGAAAACAGCTTCCCTTTTAGCAGTCACTTCATCTAGAAGGATTTCCTAATTACAGTCTCTTATGGCAGTGGAGCCTTTCATAATTTTTCATATGGACAGGGTGTCTCTCAGGACCAGTCCATCCTTCATGCCTAAGGTGGTATCCAGTGTGGCTCTTAATCAGACCATTCATTTGCCAACTTTCTTTCCCAATCCATAGAACAAGGGGGAGTGGATTCTGCATTCATTGGATGTACACAGACAACTTAGATTTTACTTAAACAGGACAAAGTCTCTAAGAAAATCTGAACAACTACTGGTGGCATTTGCTGCAGGGCAGAGGGAAAGGCTATTTCAAAGTAGACTATTTCCAAATGGATAAGCCGTTGTATTCGTTTTTGCTATATGCACCATGGTAAAACTATCTCCCAGGGGATCAGATCTCATTCCACCAGGGCTGCATCTATTTCTACAGCCTTTCTCAGAGGTGTTCCTGCCAGAGACATTCTAGAAGCTGCTACCTGGAGCTCAGTTCATACATTCACCAAACATTACCATTTACCGGCTTTGGCCGAGACGTCAGAGAGAGATTTTCCTGTGTATAATAAATCCTGGTGGAACTTGTTCTTGTTGTTTTTTCCCATTTACCTTTCTTCTCTAAATCCAGAGCTGGCTTTGCCCTGCTATCCCACAGGGCCTTATAGCTGGTCCTAATGCTGTATAAATCCATCTTCCCAACCATAGCTTTGGGAATCTACCCAAATGTAATGACTGCAACAGTGAAACACGAAGAACATAGTACAGTTGTGCACATTTACCATAAATGTAGATGTTTGAGTGTATTCACCTTTGCAGTCCTGGTTACCCTCCCTCCAACCCCCTGTTTTTCTCTTATTATACCTCTACTTTCCTTTACTATACTTAAAAGCCTTTTTGGTGTATTTGCTTTTGTTTGGAGGTATATTTTTGTGTTTTTAATTACTTAAATATTTTGCTCCCCATTTGGGGGGCACCTGACATCTGGGGCAAGAAAAACTGATGTAATGGTGTCGGCTGCATGTTTTATACCCCTGACGACCTGATGTCATAGAAGACAGGACAGGAACTGACGCAGGACCCAAGACTTTGTTAATCAGGCCGACTGAGGGCAACCTGCCAGCAGATTACCCAAATGTAATGACTGCAACAGTGAATACACTCGAACATCTACATTTATGGTAAGTGTACACAACTGTACTTTATTTGTAGCTGCGAGACCCTCTTGCAGTATGTTAACATCATTTGGGGAATCAATGACAGCACCCAACTTACAGTCATCTGCAGACTTGGTCAGCCACAGGCCCTTTGTCTTTGCCTGGACCTCTGAGAAGTAGATGCCAAACAGTAGGGGTCCCAGGACAGACACCTGGGGACACCATTAGTGACAGGTCTGCTGTCAGAGGTGAAGGCACCTGATTTGACCTTATGGGTCTTATCTGTCAGCCAGTTGGCCACCCATCTGATGAGATAGGGATTAACACCAAGTTGTGTTAGCTTTTCAATGATGTCTGAGTGGGGGATTATGTCAAAGGTTTGGCCGGGTCAATGTAAGCTGTATGTACTGACTTTCTCTCATCCAGGACCTTGGGGACAGTCTCAAAGAAGTCAACTAGATTAAATTGGCAAGATCTGCCCCTGCTGAATCCGAACTGGGTGGGGTCAAGTGCTTGGCAATTGCTTGTCCTTGTTTATGAGATCAGTAATAATAATACACTCCATGGCTTTACAGATCAGACTTGTCAAGCTAATGGGGCGATAGTTTCCTGGGTCAGTAGTGGCACCACCTTTATGCTAAGGGATGACAATGGTGGTTCTCCACTCTACTGGCATGAAGCCTGTAATTAGGCTGTGGTTAAACAGGGTGCTCAATGTTGTTGTTGTTTGTCTTTCGGCTTTTCCTGGTTAGGGGTCGTCACAGCGGAACTCCGGTCCACTAATGATTGGCAGTAGATTTTCACAAACGCCAAGGTGCCAGCACGACGTCCAACCTTCAACGAAGGCATGCCCATTTGCGCATGTCTTTCGAACACTGCCCAACCACAGGGAGGACATGCAGATGAGAATCGAACAGGAGAACCTCTTGCTGTGAGGCAACAACGCTACTGCTGCACCACCGTGGTTAGGGTGCTCAATGGTGAAGCTAATTCTTTCTGGAGATGGTGTGGAATTCAGCCTGGGATACTATCAGGTCCCATGGAAACTGTGTTCTTTGCCTTGAATATGGCCTTTAACACGATCTACGGAGATGTGAGGTGTGGGACAAGTATCAGGGATGTTGACTGGGCCTTTGGGGGGGGGGTGATAGGAGAGTGAAGTTTGCACTGAACCTATCAGCTAGCAGGTTGGCTAAGTCAACAGGATCAGTGTTGTAAGTGGAACTTTGCCATGCAGGTTCCTAATGTAACTGAAGAAGGACTTGTGGTTTCTCTTTGTTTCAGAGGCTAGTTTTGAATAAAAATTGGGTTTGGAGGTTTTCACTAGTGATCTAATTTGCTTGTTGAGGCAGAGGAGGGAGTTTTTCTGATTTGGAATTTTTTCCTTTTTACACTTGGACAACAGTTTCTTCCTTTAGTTGTAAAGCCTGTTGATAGAGGGTATCCACCAGACAGATTTGTGCTTCCTTGAAGAGCAGGTTTTAGTTCTGTTGGGTATGGCTGAGTCCCTGTAGTTGTACAGGTGTTTGTATACTGCACTGGTGTATTGTTCAATATAGTTGTCTGCATCCTCTGGGGGGGGGGCAGTGGGGGGAAGCTGCAGATACCCTCCCTTAGGAGGTTGTAGTCAGCTTTTGAGAAGTTTTTTTAGCCTGATTACGGCTGTGGACAAGATGTGGTATATTCACACCTGAAGCTCTATGGATGAATAGGCTTCAGACTGCCATCTGACAGTGTTTTAACTGGAACTGGGTCACATGTCTTCAGTTTGAGCAATGAACAAAAACAGGGGTTCAGTGCCTTTAATTTGGTACCTTTTCTCATAATTTATTAAAACAAATTTCATTAGATTTAAAATGTCAGATAAATGGGTGTGAGCTAGAAAAATGGAAAATACCATAGCCCTGCACTGGTGTTAGTATAAAATGTCAGTCTGTTGATGATGATTTTATATTGCATCATGTTTATGAAAGAAAAACATTTTTGTTTGCCAAAAAATACTATGGTCAAACAAGGGTTATATCTCTCTAAGCGTGCAAGACAAATCCAAGGTATCAGTGATGAAATAGCTTTCTAATGATGTGTAACAAGGGAGGGATAGCATACAGTTTTTTTGTGATGTTGACTCATCTGTGCAAATTATGCATATAATAATTTTACAGCATTTCAAAACAGTATTCAATTACAAAATCATGTGTGTTAGATGGCAGGTATCAGTGTCAACATTGTGAGCCTTAATGTGTTGTATAAGATGGCACCATTTGTTCACCTGCAGCTCACACAGCTTTTATGAAGTTAATGCTGTCATGATAGTAGCCATAACTGCTTTATCAAAAGTGAATTCATATCTTAGAATGTCTTTACATTACACAGCACATTTTGGTGTTGTTTTTCACTAGCACCCACTGCTTGAATACACCACCTCCAACATGACAGTATCACATTCTGTTTTTACATTATTATTGCGAACAAGGAAATATGTTCCTATTTTGTCATAACTTTTTACAAACATTCTTTAATAACTCCAGCTTTAGACATCCCAATCTGACCATGTCACTGTCATGCCTAGGAAATCATGTCAGCATGAAGATGTCTATGTTCTATGTATATACCTTTACCAGGACCTCAGAAATTAGATTTTCTAAACAATGGCAAGTATACACATTTCAGGAGTAGAGGGAAGCCTCCTGTAATGGCAGCTATACTCTTACAGGATGCACAGGAACTCTGTTTTCCTGACTACTATACTCTTTTAGAAAACAATAAGTTAATGTGACATATACCTTTATTTTGCATTGTTGTGATTCAAAAAAAAAAAAACCTTCTTTTCTTAACTCATTCACAGGGGCCATAGTTAGGAATTTTGGAAGTTTATACCAAATTCAAAAGTATGTGTTTCTGAACAATATACCTTTTAACTCCTGAAATGCCAAGTGCAAGTAAAAAAATGCCAACTATGCTTGATGAAAAAATAATGCCATTTAACAAAATACATAGCCATAAACCATGATAAATTGGCAAGTATTACCAAATTAAATTGTAGCACGTCCCGTGCTAGCCCTAATTTGGAGTCTCTTTGCCCTCTGCTTCTTTGAATTTGTGAAAAGCATACTTCATGGGTCCACTTGCTACACTCACCTCATTTAATTATTGCTTATGCGGTTCATTTGTTGCACTGGTCATCATAGGGCAAGAATACCCATCATGTCAGAACCTACAGGAGACTGTACCTGTGCTGTTACACTATAGCTTTTTTATCAGATGTATCTTCACCTTCACATAATGTGCTGACAACGTCCCCGCAAACTAGTGGGCAAAGGAGATGAGTCCTACAGAGAACATTACACATTTAAGCTTGTTATCCTGTGCTTCATGTGAGGTGCTTAATTACAGATGGTTTTCTGAAGCAGAACTCAGCCAAACCCTCTCTTATGAACAAACCTACAATGTCCTCCTCACGAGTTAGGCCCCCAAACCTCTGCCTCAATGCTGCTTCCTTATTTATTTTGCTTTCATGAGTGTGCAGCCTTGGGACCGTCTTAACGTCAAATAAAGTGAAGACGCCAGGCAAACCTATTCCCTTAGGTCTGCTCTCATTTTTTTGTCTTAAGACCGACTTCTTCATCTTGGATTTTAAAGGTTTAAAATTCATAATTGTGACTGAGCTATAGTCAGTAGAGAGTTTGATTCTCAGAATCTCTGCTTGTATTTCTCTGTTCTGAGAATCATTTAAGCAAAGGCCGTTGTCGCTATTAGTTTTTCTTTCTTGTTAAAAAGATAAACTTGTTGCACATAAGTGGCTGTTTTTACAAATGAACTAGGTAGGACCACCGTTTGGTTAACTGACTAACTCAAAGTCAGCAAAAAGAGACCAAAAGAATCAACTCCAGAACTAGAGGATGCAGCTGGTAGTAAGTAATTATTTTAATCTTCTGTGATAAAATGCCTGTAAATTAGTTAGCAAAATGAAATAAATTAAAAAAATCGTTTTGCAATAATATTAGAGTCAAGGATGAAAGAAAAAGTTTTTGTTTGTGACAAAAGGCAGGCAGGAGACTAGACTTGTCATGGGGTGTTTTTTATCCCAAAGAAGTTTCTGGAGCTTTTAAAGTATATGTACAAAGTGAATGGTCCATGAGCCCATGCCTCTCACTGCTGACTACATTTCCACATTTTTCTTTGTAGGAAGCTTGTACATAGTTCTGGTCTCTCTCAGCCTCCTTCCTTGTATATCACCTGACCCAGCACTCTGAGGCCTCATAACTTCATTCATTGTCAGAAATACTGAAGCAAGTTTTATACTCCCTAATGTGCCGTAATTACACTCAAACATATACGTCCTTTCACTGCATCCTCACTGAACATAATGTACTCATGTCCCAGTAACTATTATACATGATTCTGCTTACCCTGCGTCTCAGTAATGAAGACTAATACAGTATTTTTTGACTGCATGGTGTATTTTAACAGCAGCAGTCTTTATGCATATGCTGCAAAAGTGTATTAACAGTGAGTCGGTTAAATAGTTTGGCAGAGCTAGTGAATAATATTCTGAGAATTCATTGATTCATTGTTATTACCGGGGCACTGTAGGCACTCTGGGTATCATTTATTCCTTTTAATTGTTCTGATTTATATTTTTAATTAGTGTGGTATAAACTTTCAACCAGTAAATCGATGTTGTGTATACTTTGACATGTTTATTGATCGGCACAGAGGGAAATAAATGATTTGGCTTCACTGGGAAAGTGGCCCATCTTTCTAGTAGCATGCATAGTGTTCCAAAGCTTTTTTTGTTTGCTGTGTGCTGGGAAATCTGTAACATATTATGTGCGCCCTCTTGCTGTCAGTAGAGGTAAATCAGTTTTTTAATAAAGAAGCCCTGCTGCAGTTTACCTACTGTTAGATGATGTGGGCTGCAAGTAAGGGGCTTTGTAATTGGACATAATTTTTTTTAATTAAAGATATAAGAATACGTTTCCCTTCAGATATCCAGCTGCAGCTGTTTGTGTATCCAGGCAGCATTATTGGTTTTAGAACTGCTGCACTGTGCCTGTATTGTGACCCTTACAAAGGTCAGATCTGTTTAAAATTGCTAAAGGAGGAATGACAAAAAAAAACATATTGAATGAAAATGGATGCCTTTTTTACTTACTAACAATCTTATCATCTTCATTCTCTGTTCCATGAAATGCAGAAGCATTAGAGGAAGGCATTTTTCATGTTTGAGCATAGGGAAGCTTTAATACGGTGTGGGTGATCCATTTTACATATTACTGAAGAGAAATGACTTGCCTTCACCATAATCAGGCGGAAGTATATGGTGACCCAGGAACGAACCCTGAATCATGTCTCAGAAAGGGTTGCCGCTCATTTGTTCTGTTCTCACACAGTGGAATACAGATCAAAAAGGTGTTAACAATGCAGTCATCTGTGTACTGAAACAGGCAATGTAAACCCGAAGCTCTTCTACCGCAGTACCCATGCAAATACACGTCTGCAGTGCAATATTTGGAAACAAATAGGCAAATCATATGCTAAAAGTGAAAGTCAGACACAGATTCATGTGTACATAGTAGTATCCTGTACTGTATAAATGTGTTTACACACATATTTACATGCATAAGTCAGAGTGTGTGTGTGTGTGTGTGTGTGTTTGTGTGTTATTGAATTTTAATATGATGTTGTTTAAATACAAATACACTACACACATATATTTTCCTACCCTGTTTACATTTAATTCTCTCCAGACTGAATGCACAAGTTTGCAGTGAGTGTAGCATTGCAGTACCGTTGTTAGAACAGAGTACTTTGTGAGCCCCTTAAATGGAAGATTTCCTTTATATTCCGGGTGGTATGCAGACACAGTAAGGATAATGTGGATGTTTTACATGGGGAATTGCAGGAGATGAGGGTTCTAATACCATTGTTCTTATAAAAGTAAGAGCATAATCATAAACACATGACAGATTAACATCACTTTCCGGGCTTTAGAGGTTTAGATAAATCAGGAAAGAAATTTACTTTTCTCTGCAATGAAACATGCTCATTACAAGTGATAAAACCCTAACTGCTTTTCATTTTTATATGGCTTTACTTCTGTGAATTATTTTACTGTCAGATCATTGTATCTTTACTAAATGCAAATGGTTTATGTTAGAGTGCCTAGTGAATGCTATATGAATAGAGGACAATGCTAAATATTACAGCAGTATTTTTTTTCTTCTTTTGATAGTTTCCATTGTAACATTTACAAGTTGCACTGTTGTGGTGCCTGTCTCTGTTTCCACAGCCATGGAAGTGGAAAAAATGAAGCAGCAGTATTATTCAGTGTTTTTTTTTTTTTTACTTTAACCTACCCTTCCCTTCTGGATATGCAGTGATAATTAGACTTATCTAGCTATCTATATGTGTGTGTGTGTGTGTGTGTGTGTGTGTGTGTGTATATATATATATATATAAATATATATATGGGTCACCTTCATTTGCCTGACAGTTCATTTGCCCGACAGATAGTTCAGGCAGCCCAATTGCCTGACAGTTCACTTGCCCGACAATTAGAAAAAGGCAAGTAAAAGGTTTTTGTCCTTTACCCCACTGTACTGCGATCCTTTAGAATATACAGTTAGGGGGCGTGTGGGGGGCAAAGCCCCCCACCTACGTTGGTTTTAGTCAACAATAAAAAAGCAAACTGCACAATATAAAACCAAAGTAGGTGGGGGGGGCTTTGCCCCCCACACCCCCCTAACTGTATATTCTAACTCCAGCATCACACTACAGTGGGGAAAAGGACAAAAACCTTTTACTTGCCTTTTTCTGTCAGACAATTGGGCTGCCTGAAATATCTGCCGGGCAAATGAACTTTAGGTGAAATAAAGATGACCCATAAATAAATATATATATATATATATATATATATATATATACACATATATATCAATATAGATGCACACACACACACACACACACACACACACACACACACACACATATACACACACACATATATATATATATATATATATATATATATATAGAGAGAGAGAGAGATAGATGTATATGTATGTACCTACAAGTGTGTACCTAATTTCCTGAAATTGTATTCTATGGCCTTTTGATTTTTACATGATATTTTTGTATTCAACTGCTGCCCTGGATCTCTGAGCCTATTCACTTACCCAGTTAACAAATGTAAAATAAAATAAGTAAATGAATATAAACATCTCACTTTCTCGATATACATATTTACACACACACACACACACACACACATATATATATATATATATATATATATATATATATATATATATATATTTATATATATATATATATAGGCAGGTCAATAAATAAAGATATGGAAATACAAACACTCGCACACATAAATATCTATCTATATCTATGTATGCATGTATTTATGTATCTATGTACCTATATATATATATATATATATATATATATATATATTTATATATATATATATATATATATACACACACACAGCTTTTTTTGAGATGGTACGTACCGGGACCTCTGCTGCAAAAGCGCTAGATAGAGCAAGTCCACTTACGTGCGTAATTTAAACTTCCATTCACCTAAAAATAGCTGTTCAGCCTCAGGTCACGTCATGTCATGTGTGTCATACGATTGTGGGCTGCAATGGATGACGTGACTGCGTAATTGTGACATGGGCTGCTGATTAGCCATGTTACTCTCGCATTCCCTTCCCGCACTTTAGTTGCAAGGAGAGAGTGACAGGAGAAACAGGGCTATGGTGTGTCTGTCATCACATTTGTGTGTTTTTTGTGGCTGTTGAGAGGGCCACAGCCCAACGCCAACCAGATGTTTTATAACTTTCTGGCATACTAATCTGTGAAACTTAAAGGCCGTGACGTTGACTTTTTTTTTTAATATATTATAAGCTAGCAGGGTTTAACCAGATACTAGGGAGGCAGTGTGTATGTGGGAGGAATGTTGATTATCTTTTTTTTAATACATTGACTGGCAGCAGGGCCAGGTCAACAAATCGTCAATGGAACCACTGTCCAGATGATTCCTGTGGTCTGTCTGTGTTGTGTATTTTTTGGGGCTGTTGATAGGCAGGGCCAACCAGATACTTTTTTTTTTTGCTTGGCAGGATCAACCTACTCTATGTCTAAAACTTTTAAGGGCCATGGCATTGACTTTTTTTTTTTAATATGTTATTTTGTATAACTCGGCAGGGTTTAACCAGATACTAGGGAGGCAATGTATTTGGGGGACTGGTGATTTTCTTTTTTTAAAACACTGACTGGCTCAACAGAACCAGATGATTCCTGTGGTATGTGTGCTTTCTGGGGCTGTTGCTTGGCAGAGCCATCCAGGTACTTTCTTTATTTTGTTCCTGGCAGGGTCAAACAGATACTAGTACTATGTGTGTTTAAGGGCCATTGTGTTACACTTAAGGCATACCATCTATCATCTTGCATACAGTTTAAGAGGGTTCACTTTGTCAAATAATTCACTCATCTTACTCTCCCAATCATCAAGCAAAGGACTTCTAAGTAAAGTTGCTCATAGAAGTGATGGGACTTTGCATTAATTCATATTTCCCAATGAGCATAACCTGCTTGCCAGTCACCTTGACCCTTGCTATGGATATCTGTTGCCTGCAAGCCTTGACCTTTTGTCCAGAAACTTGTCAGGCCTTTCACCATCAGGCCAGGCCCTCATTTCGGTTGTTTCTAAATACAGCTGTGGGATTTTTGCAACACAGTACACGTACACTTGACGATTTGTCAATTTCAGATTTTAACCTGTTATGTGATATATTGAATATTGAGATATTTCATTTGGAACCTCATAAATAAAGGATATAACAGGAGCTCTTCAAAACAAAATAACTGTCTGGGACAGGTGGACCCGTCAGCAGAAGGATAATGCAGGACTGCAGGTAAAATATAAGATTACTGTCCACTATCATGCTTAATAATTTGCTGTGAGAAGTGACTTCAATTGTTGCATTATTAGCAGAGAAGATTTTATTTTTTTTTTTCATGAAAGAGGATTTGCAGAAAAAAAAGAAGTATTTGGGGAGGTCAGGACAGGGCAGGGGGTAGGACTGGGTGAGGCAGGGGGTGGGACTGGGCAGGGGTGGAGGTTGACCCAAATGATGCAACATATGCGTACCACCACCTTATTGCTTACAAAAAAGCCCTGGAGATATAGATAGATATATACATATTTGAAATATGCTTTTACAGTTTACATTTTCTGGTAGTTTAGCTTAGAAAGTTAAGGCTACAAGCAGTTAATGAGCTTCAACATAGGTTCATAGGCTAGTACTAGGCTAACTGCCCTTGCGAGTCATTTTAAGCCTAGCCAGTTATCCCCTGTGAGATTCAAACCCTGTACCTTGTGTTTGTAAGGCAAACACCTTAACCATTAGGCCACCCTCATGTAGCCCTAACTCTGATTCTTTCAGTTTCCACTTGCAGACTATGTGATCCTGTATTTGCCCAGCAAAGACACACTTGTTTCAGGGGATTACAAAATGTGTCTGTGTACATATATGGATCCTATTCAGATGCTTGACTTTTCAAAAAGTCAAATTTCATATGGTCAAGATCATATGATTAACTTTTCAGAAAGTCAAACTTCAGAAAACAACAAAAATTTATGTTTTTGATGGGAGGGAGGGCAAACCTCCCTGACCCCGCCACACCCACAGCATATTTTATATACTAACTTTGAGATCACACTACAGAGGGGAAAAGGGTACCACAATCTCCATTCAAAAGCTTTGACTTTCCAAAAAAATTGATAATATGGTCTCTACCATATGAGGTTTGACTTTCTGAAGAGCTGAGTTTCTGAATGGACCCACGCATGCATATATGGAACTACTTTTTCTTATCAAAAGCTCATGCTTTCAAAAAGGAAAAGTACAATCCCATTTATGCGAAAGTGTACTTTTGTGACTTCCGGTTCATCGAACCGATAAAAAAAAAAAAAAAAAAAAACACTGCAGCACTGAAACATGCCACAGTAGGGATAAGGGAGTATACCTGCTTTCCCACTGTAGTGCATTCTCAGAGTTAGTATATATAAAGTAGCGGGGGCCTGGAGGGTGCAAAGGGGCTTGCCCCCCCCTACAAAAATGACTTTGTAGTGTTTTTCTTTTTAATATTACCGGTAGTCACGAAAGTGCACTTTCGTTTAAGTGCACTTTCGCGTAAATGGGTTAGTACTTTTTCTTTTAGAAAGCATGAGATTTCAATAAGAAAAAGTTGACCCGTGTGTGTGTGTGTGTGTGTGTGTGTGTGTGTGTATGTGTGTATATATATATATATATATATATATATATATATATATATATATATATATATATAGATGTATATATGTGTGTTTTTGTAGATATGTAAAAAACATTAAAGGTGTATTACAACATATTCGCAAGTAGTACAGTGAATAAAATATTACAGAAGATGTGAAGGTGTCAGGGTGGCATCCATATTTTCATTTATGTCTTAATATTGTATGACATGGAATACTGAGATTTCAAAAGGTTTCAAATAATTAGTTACCCTCTATATGTTACAAAAACTCAGGGGTAAGAATAATAATGTAGGAGCTGAATGGAGTGAGGCCCACCATCCACCACCACATGAGATTGTGTATGTGTCAATGGGAAGCTCCATTGAAGATGACTGTAATAGGTTCCTAGGTAGGTACTAGGCTATTGGCCCTAGGGCCTATATAAGCCTAGCCAAAAAGGTACCCTGGGTTTTGCCACCCAAGAAATTTTTTTTTCTTCTGCTCCTGTCAAACAGAGCCACAGAGGTGATCCCGGGGTGAATTTCCTATTTCCCATCCAATCATCAAGATTTTTCTTGAAGAGTGCTAATGAGAAGCTTTGTTTGATATAGATAGGTAGTTTGTTCCATCGTATGGAAAGTCTCTGGGACAGGAATCTATCCCTCCAGCATGATCTGTTTACTGTAGTGACAAGGTTTAGGTACCTAGAGCGTGTAGCTCGGGGGGAATGGGATTTCTTTAAGTGGAGCATGTCCAACAGCTCATGTCTATTTCATCTCTATTCAGAGTGACATAGGTTCATAGGTAAGTACTAGGCTGGTTATCCTTGTGGTCCATTTTAATCCTAGCCAATTTCCCTTTTACTGCTTGAATTAACCTATCCCATTTAGTTAGAGATTTGCCTTCCCATGCCATGATCCATAATTATATATTACACCTAATGAAAATAACTGTGATTATACCACAGATAATTTGAGGAGACCCATGCATGGAATAAAGCATTTAGGAGCTGCCTCTGTCCATTAGTAGTACAGGCAGCAATCTTGGGGTAAATTTTCTGTTTCCCATTCATAGAGCCAAGCTGTGCTTAAATATGGATACTGATATGGAAGCCCAACTGTGGGTGAAAGCGCTTAGTCAGTGTGGATTTTTTACATTAAAGCTGATGGTTCTTCTGATGCGGGTCTGCTTTTTCTTACCAGTTTTATGGTTCACAATTCCTCTGTATGATATACCTGTCCCTCCAAACCATTCTCTTGATGTTGTAGAACAGGTTTAGATCTATAGACTGAGTATTTGTGATGACATTTGACTTGCTGATGTCAGGTCATCAGTAGTATAAAGTAAGGCAGCTGACACCATTACATCAGTCTTTCTTGCTGATAAGCCTGAAGCAGAAGCAGTTTGCACAAGTGCCGGTCTGCCGCTACCTGAGTTTCATTTCTGAATTGAAGCTGAAGTCTTCTAAAGCTAAGTACCCCATTGGGGATCCTTTTTTCTTGCTCTAACCGATGTCAGAAAAAGTTAACAATTGTATTGCCTATGTAAAGCAAGTACCACACCTAGACTTTCATTCTTACTGCGTCACTTGCTTAGGCCCACACCACAATGTCCCTCGCTGCTGTTTTTGTGCTTTGTTCAATGCCAGAACTCAATGTGGTCGGCCCTTATTGTAGCTAGATATTTTTGCTCTCAGTCCTTGAATTCTGATATGGCTTCAGTAAACCATCCGACAGCAGATCTTCTGAAAAAATGTAAGGATAAAGACAGAAACAGACCGTACAGGTCCAAACTTACAGACAATGCTTCCGTTAAGCTAGTCGTCAGTTCTCTGGTCCTCAGTGAGGCATTTCCGCAGCCTCTGATGCCCACTTCTGTGGATTCGCAGGCCACTACCAAGATCCTTTCAGAGCCCGGTATGCCACAAAACTCTTCATCGACTAAGGATTCTGCAGATGTCTCTACCTAGGATGGGTCCAGAGCTGCTGAGCAGGCACCGACTTCTGAGGAAGTACTTTGCACTTCTGATTCTTGACACAGACTGACGACTTCTTTCGCATCTACCATTCATTTGAAAACTACCGAGTTTCAAAGGCCCAGTTCCTTTGGGGAAACCCTACATACTTTAAGGGAGCATTTCCAATGGGAATGTCAGGACTACCCTCAGTCTAAAAAGAGACTCAGGGAATTCTTAGATCTTCCACAGCACAGACCATGGCCATTACTCCTGTCCTGGATGTTGTGGATGGTGTTTTCATGGAATCTATTTTGACTCCCCTGACATCCTCCCTCCTGCTCCCAGGAAACCTGACAGGTATTATAGAGACCCTGACTCATACAAATTTCTTTTCAAAAATCCTACTGCTTGTGGAGAAAATAAAGATTTACAAGAGTTAATGCATTCTGCAAGTCAAGTAACTAAGCACACCTTACACTGTGGTTTTAATGCCCTTGAAGCTTCTTGCAGGGCAGCAGTCACTGGTTCTGTCCTTGGAAGACATGCTTGGCTTAAGGAACAGCCCTTGCCAGACCATGTCATATCCAAATTACTGGATGCACCCTTGCACAAAGACAACTTATTTGGCACCAAGGCAGAGGAGGTCATAAAAAAGATGGAAGAAAAAGCTAAATCTATGCAGACAGTTAAGGATTTCCTGCAGGTCCAGCCACCCAGGTTCAGTAGGCATTGCCCCTCCAAGCACTGGTGCTTTCCTGCCTCCTCCAGGTCAGTTCAGCCCAGACTCTGGGGAAACAGACCCCCCCCCACCTGACAACAGCCACAGGGAATGCAGAGATGTAAGCAATGGAGTTCCTCCACATCAAAACCAGGGAGTGCTAAGCCACCCCTTCATGGTAAGAACTCACAATGACTCTCATCTTCCACCCCCTCCCTCTGCCCACCTGCACTTGCCCCTAGGAGGAAAACTCTCCCTCCACGTAAGCAACTGGGCCACCATTACCACCGACTGCTGGGTCCCCAACATAGTGTCCCACGGATACAAATTTTCTTTCCACACTCCACCAACCACAAAAGGGTTCCCAGATCTTCCTCCAAACCAGTGGGCAGAGCCCAAAACACAAGTCCTTTCCTTGCTCTCTATGAGGACAGTAGAGCACATTCCTGCAGAACAGATTGGCCAAGGTTTCTACTCCAGGCTCTTCCTGGTACCCAGAAAAGAGGGCACCTCCCTTCCTGGTGATACCAAAATTCAAAATGCTCACCTTCCAGCAACTACTACCTATGCTTGGTTAGCCGCCCTAAACCTAAAAGAAGCCTACCTCCACATCCCAGTCAGGGAATCATGCAGGAAATATCTACGTTTCAGGGCAGAATCTCTGCACTTCCCTTTGGCTTATCTACTGCTCCCAGAGTTTTCACAAAATGTCTGGCTCCCGCCATTGCTTTTTGCAGACAAAGAAATATTCAAATTTACCCATACTTAGATGACTGCCTAATTCAGGCAGTCAGGAAAAGCTGCTCAAGCACCTGGCCTTTGTAAAGGCCCTACTGACCTCCCTAGGGTACACTATAAATGAAAAGAAATCCAAACTAGTACCCACCCAAAAGATTATATTTCTGGGAGCAAGCCTGGACACAGCATCCCAGATAGCATTCCTTACACCAGAAAAGCAAACTTACCTGATAGCCTATTTCTCTCAGCTAATAACCAGACCCCAGTTATCCGCAGAGAAAATCTTGCAAGCTCTGGGGTTCATAGAATCTTGCATTTTACTCATTCCATATGCTAGACTGTATTTGAGGAAACTTCAGTGGTACCTAAAAAGCCTTTGGTGTCAACACTCACAATACCTGGAAACTTTTATAACAATGATTCCATGCCTAAGGAAAGTTTTTCTATGGTGGACAGCAGCAGCATGCTACCACAACAAGGGACTACCTTTCTCACCACCCCATGCCACCCAGACCCTCACCACAGATGCATCAGACTATACCTGGGGTGCACACCTGGACGGCAGGTACATACAGGGCCAATGGAACCCACATCAAATACATCTGCACATCAACCAAAAAGAGATATCTGTTCAGCACGCATTGACAGCTTTCAGGCCCCTTCTTTCCCCAGGGGCTTTACTGATCAAAACAGACAACACCACTGTGTTGTGGTATATCAACAAGCCGGGAGGGACTCACTCCTACCCTCTATGCAGGCTCACTGACCCTTTGGCACACAGCCTCAGCCATGCAACTACACCTGTTAACACAATTCCTGCCAGGCTCTCTAAACTCTCTGGCAGACAACTTAAGCAGAAATCTTCTGGACCCACACGAGTGGCAGCTAAACCAAAGAACCTACACCCTAATAACTCAGAGATGGGGCACCCCGAAGGTCGACCTCTTTGCATCCCACTCCCACCATCAGCTCAGCAAGTTCTGCAGAGCTTGGAAAGTGGATGCCCTATCCTTCCAGTGGGTCAGCCGCTTGGTCTATGCTTTTCCCCCACTACCTCTCATTACCAGGGTACTGCTCAAAATAAGGGAGGAAAAACCGAGGACAATTCTAATTGCTCCAGACTGGCCTCACCAGCACTGGTGCCCACTGCTGCACAGCCTGTCCCCTCTGTCACCATGGCATCTCCCTCAGATCCCAACCCTTCTAACCCTAAGGGAAGGAGAATTCATGCATCCCCAATTGCAGACCCTCAATTTGGCAGCCTGGCTTATTCCCTGACCACTGAACAAGCTGTCAACCTCAGTGAACAGGTTCGAGATGTTATACGCGAGGCCAGACGCCCTGGCACTAGAAAGTCTTATGCTGACAAATGGAAAAGGTTCTGCACCTGGATCTAGGCTAAGGGAGCCAATATGGCACAGCCCTCCCTACCTCTCATCCTGGATTACCTAGCTGACCTGCTACACAGTGTTCTCTCCTTTTCCTGTATTAAAATTCAAGCCTCTGCTATCTCTGCTCATTTCAACACTGAGCAACCACTTTTCTCACACCCTCTGATCAAACATTTCCTAAGAGGGGCTAGCAACTTGAGGCCACCCAGAAGAGCACCAACCCCAGCTTGGGACCTAAACTTTGTGTTGGAAAAGCTAACCCTGCCCCCCTTTGAACCAGCAGCTTCAGCAGAGTTAAAGTTTCTCTCCTGGAAGACAGCCTTGCTTCTGGCCATCACTTCAGCCAGAAAAGGATCTGAGCTACAAGCACTCATGGCTGTAGAGCCCTTCATCATCTTCCATGCTGACAGGGTATCCCTCAGGACTAACCCATCCTTCATGCCAAAAGTGGTGTCCAGTGTGGCTGTCAACCAATCCATTAATTTGCCCACCTTTTTCCCTAACCCACAAAAACAAGGGAGAAAGGATACTACACTCTCTAGATGTACACAGACAGCTCAGATTCTATCTAGACAGGACTAAATCATTCAGAAAGACTGATCATTTGTTAGTCAGCTTTGCTGCAGGAGCAGAGGGCAAAGCCATATCCAAACAAACCAATTCCAAATGGAAAGCACACTGCATCCATTTCTGCTACAAGCAACATGGGAAACCTCCCCCTAAGGGGGTCAGGACTCACTCTACCAGAGCAGCCTCACCTCCACAGCTTTCCTCAGAGGAATCCCCACCAGGGACATCCTGGAGGCTGCAACATGGACATCTGTTCACACCTTCACCAAGCATTACCACCTGCTTATCTTCTCCAAATCCATGGCAGGCTTTGGCACTGCAGTCTTGCAGGGCATCCTATCCAGCCCCTAATCTTTTTGACTGCCTCCACCCTTTTCCTCAGCTTTGGGAATCAACCCAAATGTGATGACTGCAACAGTGAAACATGAAGAACATAGTACATTTGTGTACACTTACCATAAATGTAGATGTTCGAGTATATTCACTGTTGCAGTCCTGGTTTCCCTCCCTCCATTCCCCTTTTTCTCTTTCTCTTTCTCTTTCCTTACAAGGAACCTTTTGGTATTTACTTTCTACTGGTGGGGTTCTTCCACCAGATCCTGGCTCCCACTTGGGGGCTCCTGACAGGTCAAGAAAAACCGATGTAATGACTTTGGCTGCCTTACTTTATACTACTGACGACCTGACGTCAGTCCTGAAGCGACAGCAACTGATGCAGAAATACTAACCCTCTGGTATTCGGGCCAACTGAGGGCTACCCTGGGAGGGATAACCCAAATGTGATGACTGCAAAAATGAATACACTCAAACATCTACATTTATGGTAAGTGTACACAACTGTACTTTAGGCCTTGAATCCTTTTACTAAGGTGTCTCTGTGAGGGTTCCAGTTATTGTAAGCATCTGGAGAGATACATGCCAATTATATTTAATGACTGGTGTAATGAGAGCTGAGTAAAATGGGAAAATGAGATCCCTAGATCTAGACACAATCCTTTGTGTATAAGTTGTGCAATATAGAATAACTTTCTTAGAAGAATGGACACATGTTGGACAAATGTTAGGCCACTGTCCTTGTAAGTTCTGTAATTCTGAACAACTGGATCAACTCTTAGGAGCAGTGTAGTAGGTCCTTGGGGTAGATGATTTGCCAAAGGATACAATAATGCATTTTTTGGCATTTAGTTTCAGTCCATGATTTTTGCAGCAGCTATTTATTTAGGGCAAACCTTTCTGCAGGATGGTTAGGTCATTTGGGGTTTCAGTGACTGCAAACTTAGTCTGCGAGAGCCTTTTGGTAATATCTTTTACCTCAGAAAAGTAAATGGCAAACAGGAGAGGTCCCAGCACAGGACCCTGAGGGACTCCACTGGTGACTGGTCTCTTTGTGGAGGTAACTTGTCCTATTTTGATTTCCTTCATCCTATCTGTAAGCCAGCTGGCAATCCAGCAGGTGACATAGGGGTTTATTTCCAGTTTATTTAGCTTAAGTGGGGCATTGTGTCAAAAGCTTTGACCAAGTTGAGGTATGCAGTGTGTACGGTTTGCCTTCATTCATTGCTTTGGTGACGTTTTCAAAAAAATCCACCAGGTTGAGTAAACATGACCTACCCTTAATGAATCCATACTGACATGGGTCCAGTGTTTGGAGGTTCCCTATGTCTGGATTGATTAGTTTCATGAGAAGTCTTATGAGGCTGGTCTGTAATTGCATGGGTCTGTGGAAGGTCATTCCTTATGCTGGGGAATAACTGTAGCTGTTCTCCATTTGCTTGGTACAAAACCTGTACATAGGCTCAGACTGGATAGTGTTATTTGGGGTGGGTTTCAGTCTTAGAGATTCTTGTTTTGAAATTCAGAATTATGGAACCTTTGCTGTGGTGGCACAGGCAACAAAATCGGGTGTATATCATAACATCAAATTCACATAACATTGAACGGCCATAACCTCGAATGTGCCGTTCATCTAATCTATACTTGTGGAATCGTGGTACAGTGAGGATCAGTAAATATGCCCTTTCCTCACTGTAGTGCGACCTCGGAGTTGGTATATATAATTAGCGGGGAGGTTGAACAGATTCAATGAACGGCACATTCGAGGTCATGGCCATTCGATGTTATGCAAATTCGATGTTGTGATATAAACCCAACAAAATCTGTTACTCTGCAGCATTTTAGATGTTGAAGACAAATTAAGGGTGTTTCAGAAGTAAACTTCATGATGGTAAATGAAAGTGAAGTGCAAGAACTTTGGAATTTGTAACATGAATGTTTACACCAGTTTCCATGATTTAGAAAAATGCTGGAAAAATCTATAGCCTGAAGCACTGCAAATATACCAGGACTTTTTTATTTAAATTTTAGCACAACTGCTGCAGAGAATGTGACATATGCTTGGCAATGTGCTCAGTACCCATGTCAAAGCCTTGCAGGAAGCAAAATAAAATACCACAGTAGTTTACTGTGAAGGCCTGAGTAGTGCATATTGTGATTGTGAACTTATCTTACTGCAGAAAGTAGGTAAAGGAGATCTTATCAGAAATATTCTTCAAAATAAGCAGGACTTAAGCAATGCGTGATACAGCACATGAGGACATACTAGTGTAGACCAAGTAACATTTATTTTGAAAGAAGCTGGATGTCAGCAGCAGCTGCAGAAATATAAAAATAAGATATTATAGTGAATGGGAATGCAGCAGTGCACTATGGACATGTATTTCTTTATTTGATATTTTGTCGGTTATATGAAACAAAATGCAACTTTTTGCCAACACAGCCCAAATATACAGTAAGATAGTTCTTCATGAGAGTTACTAAGTACAGAATTGCATACCATAGTTAACATTACCTATAACTATAAACTAGAACTCACCAAAAGGAGAATTTGTTTTTTTTTTTTAATGAAACATCAAAGTGAGGAATTATAAGTAGGGGAGGAGGTGCACAGCCACCTATACTGAAGGGTATAAGGGACTTGCTTCCCTTGGAATAACACGTTTTACAAACTGTTAAGATGAATTCACTTTCATAGTTATATGTACATGTACATATGGTACAGTAGGCAACTTTCTGCACTAGAACCCAATAATGTAACTATCAGGTACCTCAATAACATCAGAAATAAAGAATTAAACCTGTCCAAAATAGAAAACATAAAAATGTTCAATATATTGGGTACAGTAATTGACAAGTACATACTGATTAGTAGTTACCTTATTGATAGATTACATATACTGCAGTCTAGCTTCACACAAACAAAGGCGGTATTAAGTGGAAGTGTTACCAAAAGAACCCACTCAACCCAAAAGGACAAGGTATAAGAACAAAAGGTAGTCAATGTGGGTCATCTGCTGTGTAGCACAAGACTCAGTACAACCAGAATACAGTACCTAATGCAAGCACAACCACCGAATCAACATATAACATTTTTAAACATGTTATTTATTTTCTGGATAGCTGACACAAGCTGCAGGTTATAGAAAATATGAAGACAACTATCCTAAAATGTTCTGTACATGTGAATGATGTCTGTGTTTACATGTAGCTCATTCATGTCATAAAGGTAGGATAGCAGAAAATCTGAAGTATTTTGTAGCATCTGTCATTCCAGTGTCACATGGGAGCATAAACCATGTCAAAGGTACAAGTGAACAAAGGGCTCTGACATCCATTAATTTTGTTTTGGTAATAGTGCAGTTGATGGATCACAGCCAGTTAGAATATATATTGTATACGTTTCTTCATTTATCTAAGTTTCATGTTCTAGAAGGACAGCACACATAATCTGTTGCATGAATAACAACCTATAGTGCAGAGGGTAGTTCTACACCATTGAAAGATATCTGTCCCGTTACAACACTGAACAGGATGCTTTATTTTCAGTGAAAGAAGCATGAACTCATAAACACCTTGCTTTCAAGGGTCTTCAAGAGGTTGGGCAGGAACTGACATCGAAGATGGAACTGAAAACTGCTGTTAGATGAATACAGAAGTTGATGTAGCGCCTGTTAAGTGAAGCTGAAATTGGAGGCAGCTGTCATTAACTTAATGTGGAAATAGAGGAAGCTATCATTGGGTTAAAGTGGTAATGGATGCAGCTAGCATTAGGTTAATATGGCAGTAGATGCAGTTATCTTCAGGTGAAGATAGAACTGGAGACTTATTAGTTAAAGCTGGAAATGGCAGTAGCTCTCTTTAGGTGAAGATGGAATTAGAGGAAGCTCTTGTTAGGTGAAGCTAGAACTCAATGCAGCTATTGGAAGCAGCTGTCATTAGGTGAATGTGGAAATGGAGGCAATTATCAATAGGTGAAGCTGGAACTGGAGGCAGCGATCAGTAGGTGAAGCTGGAATTGGAGATGGCTATCATTAGGTAAAGATGAAACTGGATGCTACTAGGTGAAAGGTATAATGGAGGAATGTGTTATTAGGTGAGTACCATATTCTCTTTAGATTAAAAAAAAAAGATATTTGGTAATGCTCTGTAGGCTTCTTTTTATTCACTGACCAACACCCATTAGGCTCTTCCAGTACCCAATCGGCACATATGTCCTTCTTGCTGGTATGAGAACCAGCTAGGCTGAGAGCTCTATGGCCCACTTGCGCCCTGACCAGGATGATAGCGTATCCACCCATTCCTTCCACAGTGAAGTTAACATTTGGCTGCCTAATGGTTATCATTAATGTGTGGGGGTCCAAGTCCTTCTCACCTAATTCCCTCCTTCTCTCAGTTGATGAAACACTGAAGTGCTCCTGCTTTAGAGATATAACTTAACTTCACCCTGAACACACCCCATTGCTTTGCGGTGCATGTTCCTCCATACCTCCCATCACTACATCCTGGCATTCCACCACCTTTTTGGAAGGGGCCAGAGTGCACTGGGGCTGTCCTTCAGCCTCCCAGTTGGATAAGAGAGACTTCATCAGCTGCTCACTCCCATCTTTTTTGCTGATCCTTTCATTGTCCAAGAAGATAGTTGAACATGGGTCACCTAGGACAATATAATGGTTTTATTCCTCTGTTTTATAGGGCCTGGCCACCATGCAGGCTTCTTTTTCACATTTATTCAGATATTTTTATTTTTATTGCAAATTAAGTTATTTGCTGATCTTGCTCCTAATGCAGTCAGTATATTTATAACATAACCTTTCATATTAAATCCACTAATGGGACCCTCATAACCCCTGTCACCAGTACCAAACTGCTAGGTGTCACTATTGATCATAAGCTCAAATTTGACATACACATTACCCAAACAGTAAAGTCTGTTAACAAAAAACTAGGATCTATGTACAGAATTAAAAACTTCCTAACTCCCACTACCAAATTAACTATTGCTCGCACCCATCTCCTCTCTTCCCTCCTCTATGCTTCCCCGATCCTCTCTTTTCTCAATAAACGTGAACTTAACATGCTCTCTCTTGCCTATAACCACATTGCCAGATTTATTACAGGTTCCCCTTATCGAACCCATCATTGCCTTAATCTGCGAAGACTTGGCTGGTTGGAACTGCCAAATCTCCTCAAACTTAGCCAACTCGCCGAAGCTTATAAAATAATCAACCATCCTGATAGAACTCCCTCACTGTGCAAAATTCTAACTCCATATACTAACCTCAACAGTCTCCGATCATCAAACAGCATACAGATCCTAACCATTAAAGCAAAAAACTCAGGTGGGGATGCCCTTTATGCAAATTCCATTGGCAAGCAGTGGAACTCCCTGCCAAACAACCTTAGACTTACTTCTTCACTCTATCATTTCAAAGCTAACCTTAAAGAATATCTCTCCACACAATGGACATGCCCATGTCGAGAACCTGACTAACTACATATCTCATTACTTCTAGGTCCACTTCCCTAGCCCATTTCCCTAATTGCAGATCACTAAAATTTCTCTTTCCTTTTAGTAATAAGGAAAATCTCTGATTTCAGTCTATTTTTCAGTATCTTTAACGAAATCAATGTTCTGTGTATAATTTCCTGTCTGTCCTTTAGTCTTATATAACATCTATGTAAAATTTCATTCCTGCATATGTAAGCTGCATTCTCTTGTTGTAACAATACTTTGATTCTTACAATTTAAATATGTACTTCTATTGTGTATTGGAGCTTTTCTCCTCGGGCCTCTACTGAAAACGGATATGTATCCAGTTAGACCAGCCCGGTTAACAAATGTAAAATAAATAAAAATAATAAATATGGCTTGAAAATTAGGGCATGAGCCATACAAATTCCCAGGTATGAGAATTCAGCTACTCTAATTTTATTTTATTTTATTTGTTTTGCCATCAAATGTAAAACTGTGTAATTTTAAGTTGTCAAAATTAATTATATTTATGGCATTTCTATTACATACTAGTTCTGAAAAGTCAAAACCAGCAAACTGTATGTCACTGTAACATCAATCAGAATGTATGTCAGTCTGATTGTGATAGTTTGTGTGGAAAGACAGCACAGTACAGGAAAACGCAATGGGGTAACAGTTAATATTCTGATGCCAGTGCCACTAAAATCTTTGGATATACTATGATAACGACATCAAAATCATAATAAGCTTTTTGGGGAATTAGCATGTGCTTTTCAAAAAGAGACATACTTTGGGTCAGTTCAATAAAATAGAAATAATTCTCATAGTTATCTGAATATCCTGCCACATTTTTACCTTGAACTGGCTTGAGGTACCTGCATTATCGATTCCTGACATACAAAAAGAAGAAAAAGATTGACAATAATACAAGAGGAGAGCAAATGTCAGTTATTGCTCTCCACACTTAAATGTGTTTTTTGCAGGACGGCAAATTCCCTGTCACCCTTTAATGTTGTGGGGGGGCAACCCCCCTACATCCACTGAACTTATGCAAGTATATATACCGACTCCAAGATTGTCATGCCTCAGAGAAAAGGGGGTATTCTCAGAAGTGACAATCTTGAACCTGGTATATGAAAATCTGTATTTTTGGCCATTCTATCTCCACATATCGAAACTTAGCAATGTGGGTTCCGAGATTTAAAATGGCTATCACTTCAAATTCCACATGGGTTTTAGCAACAATGTTGGCAATTCTGCTTATACTCTTTGAAATTCACATTGTTTTACAGGTGGTAGTTACAGAGGCCTTTATTTTGTGACCTCTTTGAGCCTGTTTATCGATGGGAATTTTGTTTTTGTGTAAAAGTTATGTTATGAAGTTGATAATGGTTGTACGTTGTAATCACTGAAATATAGAGATACTGTTTATGATTATTTCTGTCAGTTCTAAATTTTATGTTTTGATTCTAGCACTCCCAAAATACTGCCATAAAATATAGAGATAATCACAGATTGAAGACTCCCCAGTTTATTTGCTATCATAGGTTCATAGGTGTTTACGAGGCTAAGGACCACAAGGGCCCTTTTAAGCCTAACCATGCATCCCAAATCTCTGAAAAGTTCTGATACCCTTGAAAAGTGTAAGCATGGGCCTGGGAGATTAACCATTTACATGTTACCTGTTTGCATTAGAGACATAAGTGCCAAACCAGGGATGAAGTTCCTGTTCCCCATCCAACTGTCCAAGTTTCACTTGAATTGGGTTAGGGAGGAAGTCTGCTTCACATGGATGGGAAGCCTGTTCCATAGACTGGGTAGTCTCGGGGTACATACCTGTCTCTCCAACAAGTCCTATTTATATCACAGGTAAGGTTTAAGTCTTTAGAATGGGCAATTCTGGTGCTGTTTGTTTTGTGGATATGCAGGAGGTCCATCAGAGTGGGGTCTGACAATACCCTGTATGCCAAGCATAGATCTCTCCTTCAAAAGCCTGTAGGAAACAGAATACAGGATAGGGCCTTGAGGTGGTCTGCATAGGACATTTTATTAACTCCCTGTTATTCTTTTAGTGAGAAACCTCTGTGGACATTCCAGATGTTGGATATGCCTGGTTAGGTGCATACAATATACATTTGTGAATAGTAACCAATGGGATTGTTGCTAGCATTATATATTCAGCATTGTTTTCTGTATTTACTTTTTGTACACTGAGGAAGGCTGTGCTATGCCAGCCGAAACCGGTTTGTAGCAAATACCATATGCTGTGATTTTTTATTTCTTATAAAAATATTTTTGTCACTGTATCTGCTGGCTCTGCATTTTTTGTTCCTGACAGTCAGTTTTTTGAGCCGTGCAGTTGCCACCGTGCAGGAGGTTCTTTTGTCTTGGTTACACTTCCTCCCACATCCTGCTGGGGCCGGTGACTTTGGGATTGCTGCAAGCAACATTTTCTGTGCAGCATCCACATCCAGCTTTTTGCCTGGATTATACAAATAATCTTTTGCAGATGCTTTCCCATTTGGGTTTACGCCTTATTGGTTGCTGTTTTTCTACTGGGGTACGCGCTACTTCTGGCAGTTGACTTTTGGTACGAATTGATCGGTTGGCGTATTATGGGCCTCATTGCTTCAGAAGAAATGTGCTTTTTTCACATCTAGTGTTCCGGGACATTGTCGTCTGTAATTCTACAGGTTTGACTGTTCATTTCCTTTCGTTTGGGGCAAAAACTATCAAACTTTTTGTTTAAGGACATTTGTTTCTAAATTGCTGTTTGGAAACTTGAACGCTATTCAGGTTCAGTTTGATAGTACATTACGGGTATTGAGGGCCCTATTTGCGAGGTTATTTTATTTTCCTGCTACATGGAACATATTGGACAGTGCTTTTTGGCACAACAACAGGTTTTTTACACTTTATGTTTTTCACTATGTGGCAGGGACAACCTGAGTATTGTTTGTTGGGCTAATTCCGACAGCGTGCTTGTTGGAACACTAACTTTAACATCTTCATTTTTCGCTTGGTTAGGAGTGTTTCATATTGCTTTTTGAAGCTGCGGGACAAACTGAAACCCATTTTTCCTGGTTTTACAACATATTGGGTACTCGGAGAATGCACCACACTACTACATTTTAATTGCAAACTTCGACAGCGTATGGTGCGGATTATTCATGGCATCGCTTCTGGAAATGGGACAGTTCGGTTTGGAACAATTATTGGACAATTTAGAAGGACCTTAACTATTCTTTTTTACATTAGGTGTATTCTAATGTATTGTGCATATTGTTTTGTACATCAAGTTTAGTTTGTATATATGGTCTTTGATTCCTTATATGTGTGCTCATTTTCCATATTTGATCTATACATCTTGTTTGATCTATTGGTGGTTGTAGCACTTATACATCATATTGTCAAAAGGGTCATGCATAATATCGTCATGATTATGACTTCTTTAACATATTTTTCAGTCATGATTGTTTTCACTAGTCTGTCACTAAGCCGACATACTGTTTGAACATCTTAAATGTGTTTAAGTGCCATATCCATGTATGGTCACTCACAATTGGGTTAACATATTTCTTATACCTATATGTTTACAATTATATTAGAATAATTTTATTTACTTAATTAGTATAGGGAATAGATGTTATGCATGTGTGTTCTCTACAAATATTAAGTTAGGTATTAATGACTGTATAAATGTAATTTTTCATTTGTTATGAGGGGCTCATTTTCTTTTTGGACCAGGGACAGTATATGGAGACCTTATGTAGGTGGTCTATGACACTCACATTTTGTTATGGAACACACACCAACAATTTTGGCTATTGCAGTTAAAGTTGTCATTCTTTGATTTAGGCAGTATTGGCTGCATGCTCATTTAATTCAGGGCTATATATGTTACTTGGTGTATTACAATTTTTGTATGTACACTATTCTGTTACCCTATTGAGATTATTGCAGTAGGCCTTTAATGCAAGGGCATTGTCTTTTGGACCCGATACATTGAGTTATCAATCCTAAAACTCCACAATTGTATCACAACTTAACATAATATTTGATACTTTTGTTTTCTGGCTACAGATATTTATTTATATCTCTCACCCCACACTTTGGTCGCCATTCCCTTTTTATAACTTTTACAACTTACAATTTGGTCACTATTTTGGATTAGTTCAGTGCCATTTAATATTGAGCTTTTTTGTTTCTTGGTTTGCTGACTAGTTTATGATTGGTATCCATACATTTGGACATATTTTTTAATCAACCAGGATTCCTCTTAGTGTTCTGACTTTGAATATATTGGACGCAGGTGGTTCTTAGTATAATTTTTCCTGTTATTGTCCATTTATATTATTACATTCATCAACGTGGTTGTCAATAAGCCATTATTGTTGGTGGAATGGATTTTTTTAGTTTTATACGTGGTTTGGTCTCTGATAGAGAAGACCTTGAGGTCTTTGGACTTGGGGCATCCACTGGGAACACTAAGGGATCTGATTTGGTTGATCCTGTATCCAATTGTGAATCACTTTTTTGTAATTTGAATAAACATCTTAGATCTTTAAGATCCAATATTTGGCACAGCAAATTATTCAAAGCTTATGAAACTGCTGGTATCACCCCAAGGGGTTTACGTGTTCGTACTGTTCCCCATGTTAATAATGCAGATGAGGAACTTAATTCCAGTTGGAACAAAATACAGCAGGAAGCTACAATGGCCTTTGTTGTGGAACTACTTAAGTTCCACAACAGGGCCATTGATAAGGAATTAGAAGACATCAATATTCTAGTCAGCAAATTGGTAACTTATGAGAAAGAACCTTTCTTTAAGGGTTCACTTAATAAAGTGGCTTCCGATTTATGGAAGTTTGATACAGAACTTAAATCCAGAAAGACTAAGAAGTTTTCTAGGGACCAGGAAGATTATAGGAGGGGGAATCCTTTTCTTTCCAATACTAAACATGTCAGGTTTTCACCCATTCCTTTTAAAACTAGCAGCAAAAGGAAACGACCAAAATCTATACTAAAAAGGCACGAGAGTGAGACTATATCCTCTTGTGAAGATACTTCATCTGGCACAGAAAATGAAGCTACATCAGTCTCAGAGTCACCGACCCCCAAAAGGACCCCTAGGTCCACCCCTTTAGGCCCAAAACCAGGCGGGGAGGACGGAAACACCGTAGAAATAGAAAACATTCAGGGTCTTCTGAACTTTGCAGTGGCGAAATAACTAATCCATGTGATAATGTTCTTAACTTATCATCCTTTGAATTATCTGCTATTCAACTAAGCATACTCAATAAAGGTCTCTCTTTCATCCCAGGTTTCACTGTGTCAGAGGAATCTTTTGCATTGGATGTAGTGAATTTTTGTCGTTTGTTAAATTTGAAGTTATTTTTTGGTGATAGTAATGTGGATTATGATCATGACAGGTTTACATACCACAGATCGAATTTTTGTCCACCCATGCATCCGATGGTGTTACAATTTCAGAACAGTGTGCTCAAGGATTTGCACTTTTTGAGTTCAGATATTTCACTACAACATAATAATCTTTCATTGGATGAAAGACAAGCTATTTTTGAATTTCAAAATAACAGAGAAATTGTGATAATTTCAGCCGACAAAGGTGGGGCGGTGGTGGTACTAAACTGGTCTGACTATGATAAGGAAGCATTAAGACAACTTAATGATGTGAGATATTACTCACATATGGTGATTGACCCCACTCAGATGTTTAAAAAACAAATTGAGGCATTTCTTAGGAAGGCTAAGGATGAGGCCATTATTTCAGATGATATCATGAATCAACTCATGGTTCATGATCCCATCAACCAATACATATATTTTCTGCCTAAAGTTCATAAGGATCTTTTACATCCACCTGGCAGACCTATTGTATCGGGTAAGGGTTATATTACGGAACCCCTCTCCTTATTCTTGACTAAATACTTAAAGCCTTTGCTTACCAACATCCGATCACGGCTACAAGACACCACAAATTTTTTGCAGATTATTTCCAACACACAACTTGATCCAGACTGGTTTCTATGTTCCCTAGACGTAAGTGCCTTGTATACCAACATTTCACACAAGGATGGGCTGGTTGCCTTGGCCTATTGGCTAGAAGTCTCAAACTTATACAGTTCTGACTTCAACACATTTTTGGTGGATTTGGCACGTTATGTCCTGACAAGCAATGTCTTTTATTATAAGGAACAATGCTTTTGGCAAACTAAAGGGACAGCGATGGGGGCATCCTTTGCCCCCATATACGCTGATCTCTTCATGGCATTTGTTGAGAAACATCTAATTTATGATGATAAGAGGAACATATTTTTGGAAGGAATCGATATATGGAGAAGGTATCTTGATGATGTGTGGTTGGTGTGGAGAGGTGATGAAGGCTCATTATTAGACTTTGTGACATATCTTAACAATAACGAATGGGGTCTGCACTTCACCATTAATTATGATAAAGAAACCATCACATTTCTGGACGTCCTCATACAGAGGACACCTGATCATACACTATCCACTGAGATACACAGAAAGTTTCCAGAATACAATACAATCTTACATGCTTCGAGTTACCACCCACCCCACATTGCACGCAATATACCCAAGTCACAATTCATATGTGCGAAACGTATCTGTTCTGAGGATAATATTTACCTGAAACATAAAGCAGACATTACTAATAGATTTAGATCACGTGGGTACACAAGTGGTAATATTGCTATGGCTAGCAATAAGGTCAGCAGTTTGGACAGAAATGATCTGTTAATATACAAGACACGTTCCAATTCTAGTGGCCAACCCATCAGATTTACCACTACATTTGCACGGAACTCCAATCGTCTTATTCATAGTGTAAGGCGTCATTGGAACATTTTACAATGTGACATGGAGTTAAATACCATTATTCCAGATAGTTGTCTCTTTTCTTACAGAAAAGGGAAGAATTTAAATGCTTTTTTCAATCATTACAAACATAAGGACAATCCATCATCGGAATTGATACAAACAACATTGACAGGGGAGCCCTTACTGGGTTGTGTTCCTTGTGGACATTGCAACAATTGCAAATACATACATAAGTCCAAACAATTTTCTACACGCAACTGTTCTATGGTCTTTGATTTAAAATTTTTTTCCAACTGCTCCAGCGATTGGATAATTTACTTAGCTTCATGCAGTTGCGGTGCTTTTTATGTTGGACAAACATCCCGACCTCTAAGAATTAGAGTTTCTGAACATCAAAGCAATATCAAACAAAAAAAGATATATAATGCCTTGTACAAACATACTATGGTGCATACAACCAGCAAGTTCAACTTCATTATTATTGACATGATTTTTGGCAATAGGGCCAATAAATCCCAGTGGCACTCTATTCTTAATGCAAAAGAAAGGAAATGGATAATCAGATTAGGTGCATTGTTCCCACCAGGACTCAATGAACATTTGTGAATAGTAACCAATGGGATTGTTGCTAGCATTATATATTCAGCATTGTTTTCTGTATTTACTTTTTGTACACTGAGGAAGGCTGTGCTATGCCAGCCGAAACCGGTTTGTAGCAAATACCATATGCTGTGATTTTTTATTTCTTATAAAAATATTTTTGTCACTGTATCTGCTGGCTCTGCATTTTTTGTTCCTGCATACAATATACTGTCAGAAAATATAACGGTAATCACATATTGAACATTCCTCAATCTATTTACTATTATCGACATACTGTTGTAAAATAGAAAGTTAATCATATATTGAACATTACCCACTTTATTTGCTATTATCAATGTACTGTAATAAAATATAAGGTAGTCATCTATTTCTAACAGTCCCCAGCTGCTATCATGAACGGCTAGACAATATGCTCATCACTGAAGTATGTATTCATAGGAGAGGCTGCTGCAGTGGTTGCAGTTTGTGACACATGGTGGTCAAACGTCAACTGATCATTTATGATGACACCCAAGTAATTTTGTATAATTTACTTGTTCTTTCATGGTGTTGTTATCAGAGATGATAGTGAATAGTGTTGTTTTGGCAGAGATGTATTTTGAACAGAGAGCAGTAGTTTCACTTTTTTAGGATTTAGTAGCAGTTGTGAATTATTTAACCATATGTCAACTGATAAGGATTGTTGTGTAAGGTCTTGGAGTTCAGAGTAAGAGAAATAGAGATAGAAATTTGGCAGAGCAGATTAGCGTCGAGTCATCAGCATATTGAACTAGAGTAACATTTTTTTGTAGAGGTCATTGATGAATATGCTGAATAGTACAGAGCCTAGTACAGATCCCTGTGGGGCACCAATAGTTAGAAGCAAGAAGGTGCAGAAATCATTTTTGCATTTCATTGCTTGTGCTCTGTTTGAGAGGTAGTTGTGGTACCCCTGCAGTGAAGAGCTGGGGAGCACTAAGAATGAGAGTTCAGGTAAGTTTCTAGTGGGAGACAGAATCGAAAGCTTTTGATAAGTCTAAGAAAATAGGGGTGTCTGGGCATTTCTATGGGTGACAGTGTTAAAAAATCAGCAAAGCAGTAGCTGCACTGTCATAAGGACTGAGGCCATATTGGGTTTAAGACAGAAGCTGTTAATCAACTTGGTAGTTGAGAAGTTTTGTATGAAATATATTCTAGTATTTTTGATTACGGCGATAAGATTGCAGTTAGCCTATAGTTTGAAAGATCTGTATTGACTCCACCCTTGCACAGTGGAATAATGAATATTTTTTTTTCTTTATTGAGGAGACTTTACTTCCTGATACAGATCAATTTATCAGAACTGAAAATGGGTATGCAATAGCCTCAGCTGCTATTTTAAGATATTCACCAGGTGGATTGTCAGGTGCAGTTGTAGTAGGCTTTAATTTTTTTTTAGGTATTTTTTGATGGTATCTGTGGAAATTGGTAGTAAGGAGAAAAGTAAAACGAGGTTACATGATTGAGCAGGGACATTGAGAGCTTCATTTGTCATCTGATTGTTTAATGACTGTACAGTCTGTATTAAGTGGGTACTGACTTTGTTGGCTAAGGTATCATTTTGTTTCTGTGTGTTTCCTGTTAGTTGTGTAGCTTTGTCCTGGACTTAATAGATGTCCTTCAAGGATGCATCTGCAGTCATAACATATGGGTTGTCCTGCCTCAGGCAGCCCTTCGGTCGGCTGGATTCCAAAGTCTGGGTCTGGCCTCGGCTGATGTCGCACTTTCCCCAATGTCAGAGCTTCTGGGGTATAAAGGCATCAGCCGACGCCATTTTCCTCAGTCTTTCTTGCCGCACGGTGCCCGAAGCAGAAGCTGTTCGTAAGTGCCGGTCGGTCAGATCCAGAGATTTCAGCTACCGAAGACTTCTAAAAAAGCTAAGTACCCCATTGGGGACTCTTTCTTGCCTCAGCCGATGTCAGACAAAGTAAATAATTGTTTAACTTGTGGGAAACAAATACCTCATAAGGATTTCCATTCTTACTGCCTTCCTTACTTAGGCCCAGACCACGACGTATCAGCTTGTTTAGCCTGTGCCTCCTTCAACCGACGGACTCTTAGACGTCGGTCGGAGTTTGCAGAAGAGTTTTTTGGATCCGCTTTTGCATATAAAATGCCGTCGGAGACTCCGACTACGCATTTGGCCAAAAAACGCAAGGAAAAGGACCGACACTCGCGGCCCGTGGTTTTAGGCTGAAACCACGGTTAGGCCTACGGCGAGTGTCTCGGTTTCGGCTGAAACCGAGTCCTCGGTTCTTACTTCTGCCAAAAACATACCTCCGACAACCGAGGCCAGAGCGGCCCCGGCTGAGTCGGCTTCAGAAATCCCTACCGAAGAAGCAAGCGCACAAGAATTGTCCGACACCATTCCATTGGAAATTTCTACTCCTGCACGTGGGGCAGCTAGGCCCCCTGCTTCTATGTCTATTAAGGCCTTCTCCAGGGCTAAAGCTGCCAAAATTTCAAAAGCTTTACCTGCCAAATCTACTTCTCAGAGACCTTCCTCAAGCTCTCAGATTCTCAGCCTTGCTGAGGACCTTATATCTTTGATTAGGGGTTCCCAACCTCACCCAGACAGGGCCTCCCATCCTCCTCCCGACAAAAGGCCTAGGACTGAACCCCCTGAACCTCTCTCCTCTGATTACTCCTAGGATGGATCTGATTTATCAGACCATCAGGAAGGGCCATATTCACCTTATGAGGATTCAGATGCAGAAGACTCTATTCCTTCTGCCTCCCCTCCTGAAGAATTTTCCTTTGGGGAGACTTTACACTCAATGAGGGAACACTTTCAATGGCAGGGTCAGGATTTTTCTGATTCTAGAAAAAGGTTAAGGACATTTTTACATTTGCTACAGCATAGGCCTTTAGCCATACCCCCTGTGCTAACTGTAGTTGATGATGCGTATAATGATGTCAGCTCTGCCCCTGATTCTCTTCCCCCGGCCCCTGCCAAACCTGTCAGATATTACAGGGTCCCGGATTCTCACTTCCACTTATATAAAGCCCATGCTGCAGTCCCAGAAACTATTTCTCAGGGCCCAAAAGGTGTTGCAGCTGCCACTGCCAAAAACCCCCTACCCTCTGAAAGAGAGTCAAGAGCATTAGAGAGATGGGGTAAAAAGGTTTATACATCTGCTACTCTTTCTGCCAGGGCATTAAACTGTCAATTCCATATGATACAGTACCAGGAATATTTGTTAGATCAGCTGAATAAAAAGCTTTCTTCTCCTGAACCTTTAGACCGTAAGTCCCTTCAGGATTTGGTACACAACTCTCAGCAGGTCAGTAATCATTTCTTAAAATGTGGCTATGATGCACTGGAGGCTTCATTTAGATCAGCTATGACTGGGGCAGTAATTCGGAGACATGCCTGACTAAAAGAGCAATCCTTGCCAGACCATGTCAAGGCTAAACTACTAGATGCTCCAATGGAGAAGCAAAGTTTATTTGGCTCCCCTGCACAGGAAATTCTAAAGAAAGTGGAAGAAAAAGCAAAATCTGTGCAAACAGTAAAGGATTTTCTGCAGGTTCAACCTCCAAGGTTCAGTAGAAACTGGCCTTCAAAGAATTGGTCCTTTCCAGACACCTCCAGAGCACAGAGGGGCAGGAATAGATGCCCAAGAGGCAGAGGTCAATCAAAGGGTGCCTACAGGGGTCGTCAATGGCAGCCTGCCAACCAGAGGAATACTGCCACAGCTGCAACTACAACCACTTCCACAGGACAGACACAATGACTTGACTCTGATTCCGCCTACCAGGGAACAACTGGAAGCACCCTTGGGCGGAAAGCTGGCTTTATTCTCAAAAAACTGGTATTGCATTACAAAAGACACATGGACATTGCAAACAATAGACAAAGGATACAGGTTTCACTTCCACAGTTTATCAAAAAGGAGCGGAATGCCAAACCTTCCACCAAACCAGAAGCCAGAGGCTTTAAGACAAATCAACAATTTACTTCAGATGAAAGCGATAGAAAGGGTACCATCTATGGAACAAGGCCAAGGATTTTACTCCAGACTATTCCTTATACCAAGAAAAGAAAACCAATGGAGGCCTATTCTCGACTTGTCCGCACTAAACACATATCTCATTGTGCCAAAATTCAAAATGCTGACCCTACAGCAACTTCTTCCCATGTTAGGCAAGGAGTCTTGGCTGGTGACTCTAGATCTCAAGGAGGCATACCTGCACGTCCCTATATGACCAGATTGCAGAAGACACCTCAGATTTCTTGCAGGATCAGAGCATTATCAATTCTCAGCATTGCCCTTTGGCTTATCTACTGCACCCAGAGTATTCACGAAATGCCTGGCATCAGTAATTGCACATTGCAGGCTTCAGGGAATTCAAATCTACCCATACCTGGACGACTGCCTAATACAAGCGGACAACAAGACAAAACTAATAAAGGATTTGGCCTATACCATACACCTGTTACAGGCCTTGGGATACACAGTCAACATCCAGAAGTCAAGACTAGTGCCATCCCAAAGGATAACCTTTTTGGGAGCGGATCTGGACACAATAACTCAAATGGCTTTTCTCACAGAAGAAAAACAAAAGCAACTCCCAGACTACTTCATGGCTCTGACAAGACAAGCTCAGCTTACTGCAAGGAAAGTCCTGCAGGCCCTGGGTTACATGGCATCCTGCATAATCTTGATCCCGCATGCCAGGCTGCATATGAGGAAATTACAATGGTACCTAAGGAATGTATGGTCTCAACACAGGCACAGTCTAGAAACCATGATACCAATCATTCCATGCCTGAAAAAGGAATTCTTGTGGTGGGCTCAGGCCTGCCAGTCCAACAGAGGGTTGCCTTTCAACAAACCACAACCAAGGCAGACCATCACCATGGACGCCTCAGACCTAGGATGGGGAGCACACATGGAGGACAAGTGTATCCAAGGCCTATGGTCTCAAGACCAACTAAACTTACACATAAACCTAAAGGAGATGCTGGCAGTGAAGCATGCAATCGAGGCATTCAAACCATTCCTCCAGCAAGGACATCTGCTGATAAGGACAGACAACACCACAGTCATGTGGTACATAAACAAACAGGGAGGCACGCATTCCTACCCTTTATGCCGGTTGGCAATGGATCTGTGGAACCAAGGCCTGAATCTCAACATCCAGCTGCAGGCCACATTCGTACCAGGAAAAGAGAATTCACTTGCAGACAGCTTAAGCAGAACTACCACGGATGCTCACGAATGGATGCTGCATCCAGACATCTTCAAACTCATAACAAACAAATGGTGAATTCCAGAGATAGACCTGTTCGCCTCCCCACTCAACCACCAACTGAAGAAATTCTGCTCAAGGATATACCACCCACAAGCCTGGAGGGTGGACTCTCTCTCTCTTTCAGCTGGAATGCCCTAACAGTGTATGCATTCCCACCTCTCCCATTGCTGTACAAAGTTCTACTGAAGATCAGGGAGGAACAGCCAAAGGTGATACTAATAGCTCCAGACTGGCCAAGGCAGCACTGGTATCCGCTGCTGAGAAGCATGTCTCGGGCGAACTCATGGCCTCTACCCCTATGGCCTCTTCTTCTTACGCAGAACAACTTCAAGACCCTGCATCCAAACTTGAAAACACTGCAGCTAACTGCCTGGAAAATTGTTTAAAACAAAACCAAACTGTCTTATCTCAGAGGGTCAAGGACATTATCCTGGAGGCTCGCAGACCCTCCACAAGGAAGACATACTCAGCTAAATGGAAGAGATTCCTCATTTGGAGCACATCAAAGGGTACAGATGTCACACTGGCAAACCTAGCACACATCCTAGAATACTTAACAGAACTGTTCCACAATGGCCTGTCCTATTCTTCCATTAAGATTCATGCTTCAGCAATTTCAGCAGAGTACAATATGGATCCTCCTATCTTCTCTCACCCTCTCCTCAGACAATTTTTAAGAGGGATCAAAAATGTAAAACCTCCAAGGAGACCCCCTCTGCCTGCATGGGATCTCAATTTTGTGCTGGAAAAATTAACACTACCCCCTTTTGAACCAGCAGCATCAGCAGACTTTCAGTTTTTATCTTGGAAAACTGCTTTCCTTCTGGCAATCACTTCAGCAAGAAGAGTATCCGAGTTACAGGCATTAATGGCAGTGCAGCCTTTCCTTATTTTTCACCAGGATAGAGTGTCTCTGAGAACCAATCCTACTTTCATGCCAAAGGTGGTATCCAGGGTATCCTTGAAACAAGCTATTCATTTGCCTACATTCTTCTCTAACCCACAGAACAAGGGGGAAAGACTATTGCACACCTTGGATGTACACAGACAACTACGCTACTATCTGGACAGAACTAAAGCCAGCAGAAAAACTGACCAACTTTTTGTAGCATATGCAACTGGAGTGCAAGGAAAAGCAATTTCCAAACAGACAATTTCAAAATGGATAGGAAATTGCATTCGTTTCTGCTACTCTTTTCATGGAAAGACAACTCCTGAAAATATCAGACCTCATTCCACAAGAGCCACAGCCACCACTACAGCTTTCCTAAGAGGGGTGGCTACTAAGGACATTTTAGAAGCTGCTACTTGGAGCTCCGTGCATACATTTGCCAAGCATTACAATCTACCTTTATACTCCAGATCCCGAGCAGGTTTTGCAACTGCAGTTTTACAGGGGATTTTAACTACACCATCCTTATCTTAGTACCTCCTCCCCCAGTTTGGCTATGGTATTCTATCCATATGTTATGACTGCAGATGCATCCTTGAAGGACATAGTACAGATGTCCTTCAAGGATGCATCTGCAGTCCTAACATATGGGTTGTCCTGCCTCAGGCAGCCCTTCGGTCGGCCGGATTCCAAAGTCTGGGTCTGGCCTCGGCTGATGTCGCACTTCACCTGACATCATAGCTGCTGTGAATTGGGTATAAAGGCATCAGCCGACGCCATTTTCCTCAGTCTTTCTTGCCGCGCGGTGCCCGAAGCAGAAGCTGTTCGCAAGTGCCGGTCGGTCAGATCCAGAGATTACTACTACCGAAGACTTCTAAAAAGCTAAGTACCCCGTTGGGGACTCTTTCTTGCCTCAGCCGATGTCAGAAAAAGTAAATAACTGTTTAACTTGTGGGAAACAAATACCTCATAAGGATTTCCACTCTTACTGCCTTCCTTGCTTAGACCCAGACCACGACGTATCAGCTTGTCTAGCCTGTGCTTCCTTCAACCGACGGACACTTAGACCTCGGTCGGAGTTTGCAGAGGAGTTTTTTGGTCCCGCTTTTGCTTACAAAATGCCGTCGGAGACTCCGACTTCACAATTAGCTAAAAAGCGTAAGGAAAAGGACCGACACTCGCGGTCCGCGGTTTCGGCCAAAACCGCGGTTAAGCCAACCACGAGTGTCTCGGTTTCGGCTGAAACCGAGTCCACGGTTCTTCCTTCGGCCGAAAGCATGCCTCCTATAGCCGAGGCCTCACACAGCATGGCTGAATCTGCTACTGAAATTTCCCCTGCTGTAGCAGGCACCCAGGATTTATCAGATACTATTCCTTTAGACATAGCTACTCCTGCACGTGGAGCTGCTAGGCCCCCTGCATCTATGTCTATCAAGGCTTTTTCTAGGGCTAAAGCAGCTAAATCTTCTAAGGCCTTGCCTGCTAAAACCCCCTCACACAGGCCTACCTCTAGTTCCCAAATGCTCAGCCTGGCTGAGGATCTCATTTCTTTGATCAGGGGATCCCAACCTCACCCTGACAGGGCCTCTCAACCCCCTCCAGAGAAGAGGCCTAGAGCAGAGCCCCCGGATCCAGTTTTTACAGACTATTCCTCGGATGATTCAGAAAACTCAGAACCTCCAGAAGGCCCATATTCCCCTTATGAGGATTCTGATGCAGAAGACTCCATTCCTTCTGCCTCTCCTCCTGAGGAATTTTCTTTTGGGGAAACCTTACATGCTATGAGAGAGCATTTTCAATGGCAGGGCCAGGATTTTTCAGATTCAAGGAAAAGGCTAAGGACCTTTTTACATTTACCACAGCATAGGCCTTTAGCCATTCCTCCAGTACTAACAGTTGTTGATGATGCATATAATGATGCTTGTACTGCCCCTGACTCTCTTCCCCTGGCCCCTGCCAAGCCCGACAGATATTACAGGGTCCCGGACACACACTTTCACTTGTATAAGGCTCCTATTGCAGATCCTGAAACCATTTCACAGGGCCCCAAAGCTGTAGCAGCTGCCTCTGCCAAAAAAACCCTCCCCTCTGAAAGAGAATCTAGAGCATTAGAGAGATGGGGTAAAAAAGTTTATACTTCTGCTACTCTTTCAGCTAGGGCCTTAAACTGTCAATTCCACATGATTCAGTATCAGGAATTTTTGTTAGACCAGCTAAATAAAAAACTGTCCTCTCCTGAACCTATAGACCGTAAGTCCCTTCAGGATTTGGTACATAACACTCAGCAGGTCAGTAATCATTCCTTAAAATGCGGCTATGATGCACTGGAGGCGTCCTTTAGATCAGCTATGACTGGAACAGTGATTAGAAGGCATGCATGGTTAAAAGAACAATCCTTACCAGACCATGTAAAGTCAAAGCTCCTAGATGCTCCCATGGAGAAACAAAGTTTGTTTGGTTCCCCTGCACAACAAGTGCTAAAGAAGGTGGAAGAAAAAGCAAAATCTGTCCAAATAGTCAAGGATTTCTTACAGGTCCAGCCTCCAAGGTTTAGTAGAAATTGGCCTTCGAAGAATTGGTCCTTTCCAGACACCTCCAGAGCACAGAGAGGCAGAAATAGGCGCCCAAGAGGCAGAGGTCAATCCAGAGGTGCCTACAGGGGTCGTCAGTGGCAGCCTAACAACCAGAGAAGTACTGCCACAGATCCAGCTACTACCACTTCCACAGGACAGACACAATGACTTGGCTCTGATACCGCCTACCAGGGAACAACTGGAAGCACCCTTAGGCGGAAAGCTAGCCTTATTTTCCATAAACTGGCTTACATTACAGGAGACAAATGGATTTTACAGACAATAGACAAAGGCTACAGGTTTCACTTCCACACTCTACCAAAAAAGAGAGGAATGCCAAACCTACCACCAAACCAAAAAACAAACGCTCTAGGACAAATCAACCACCTACTAAGGATGAGAGCTATAGAAAAGGTACCTCCCATGGAACAAGGGCAAGGATTTTACTCCAGACTTTTCCTGGTACCAAGAAAAGAAAACCAATGGAGGCCTATTCTCAACCTGTCCGCTCTGAACACATATCTCATTGTTCCAAAATTCAAAATGCTGACCCTACAGCAACTTCTTCCCATGCTGGGCAAGGAGTCTTGGCTGGTGACTCTAGATCTCAAGGAGGCATACCTGCACGTCCCTATACGACCAGATTGCAGAAGATACCTCAGATTTCTTGCAGGATCAGAGCATTATCAATTCTCAACATTGCCCTTTGGCTTATCTACTGCCCAGAGTATTCACGAAATGCCTGGCATCAGTAATTGCTCATTGCAGGCTTCAGGGAATTCAGATTTATCCATACCTGGACGACTGCCTAATACAAGCGGACAACAAGACCAAATTAACAAAAGATTTGGAAAAGGTTATACAACTACTGCAAGCCCTGGGATACACAGTCAACATGAAAAAGTCAAGGCTGGTACCATCCCAAAGGATAACATTCTTGGGTGCAGAACTGGACACATCAAATCAGATGGCATTTCTCACAGCAGAAAAGCAAAAGCAACTACCACTCTATTTCATGGCATTAACAACACAGAACCAGCTTACAGCAAGGAAAGTCCTGCAAGCCCTGGGTTATATGGCATCCTGCATAATATTGATACCACATGCCAGGCTGCATATGAGGAAGTTGCAATGGTACCTAAGGAATGTATGGTCTCAATACAAGCACAGTCTAGAAGCCCAGATTCCAATAATTCCATGCCTGAAACAAGAATTCCTGTGGTGGGCTCAGGCCTGTCAGATGAACAGAGGACTGCCTTTCCACAAACCTCACCCAAGCCAGACTATCACCACGGAAGCCTCAGACCTAGGCTGGGGGGCACACATGGTGGACAAGTGTATACAAGGCCTATGGGCACAAGACCAGCTGAACCTTCACATAAATCTAAAAGAGATGCTGGCAGTGAAACAGGCACTACAGACATTCAGACCTTTTCTTCAACAGGGTCATTTGCTGATAAGGACGGACAACACCACAGTCATGTGGTATATCAACAAACAGGGAGGCACACACTCATATCCTGTATGCCGGATGGCAATGGACCTGTGGAATGTGGCCCTGAACCTCAACATTCAACTCCAGGCCAAATTTGTGCCAGGAAAAGAAAATATACTAGCAGACACCTTAAGCAGAACTACCACGGATGCCCACGAATGGATGCTGCATCCAGACATCTTCAAAACCATTACAAAGAAATGGGGACTACCAGAAATAGACCTGTTCGCATCCCCACACAACCACCAATTGAGGAAATTCTGCACAAGGACATACCACCCTCTTGCTTGGAAGGTGGACTCCCTATCCTTCAGTTGGGAAAACCTGACAGCGTATGCATTCCCACCTCTTCCGTTGATGCACAAAGTGCTACTGAAGATCAAAGAAGATCACCCAAGGATCATCCTGATAGCTCCAGACTGGCCGAGGCAGCACTGGTACCCGCTACTGAGGAGTATGTCTCGGACACATGCATGGCCTCTACCTCTAGTTCCTTTACTGCTAACACAGAACAACTACAAGATCCTACATCCAAACTTGAAAACACTACAGCTAGCAGCCTGGAATATTACATAAAACAAAATAACCCAGATTTATCTCAGAGGGTTAAGGACATTATCCTGGAGGCTCGCAGACCCTCCACAAGGAAGACTTATTCAGCCAAATGGAAAAGATACCTCATTTGGAGTACAGCAAAAGGAGAAAATGTATCATTAGCAAACATAGCTAACATCCTGGAATACTTAGCAGAACTTTTCCACAATGGCCTGTCTTACTCCTCCATTAAGATTCATGCATCAGCAATTTCAGCAGAATACAACATGGATCCTCCAGTCTTCTCACATCCTCTACTCAGGCAGTTTCTGAGAGGAATTAAAAATGTAAAGCCTCCAAGGAAGCCACCTTTGCCTACATGGGACCTTAACTTTGTGCTGGAAAAGTTAACACTTCCCCTTTCGAGCCAGCAGCAACAGCAGAATTACAGTTCTTATCTTGGAAAACTGCTTTCCTGCTTGCAATCACTTCAGCAAGAAGGGTTTCTGAATTACAGGCATTAATGGCAGTACAGCCCTTCCTTATCTTCCATCAGGATAGAGTGTCCTTGAGAACCAACCCTACTTTTATGCCAAAAGTGGTCTCCAGGGTATCATTGAACCAAGCAATCCACCTACCAGCATTCTTCCCCAACCCACAGAACAGGGGGGAAAGATTACTACATACCTTGGATGTGCACAGGCAATTGCACTACTATCTGGACAGAACCAAGACCAACAGAAAAACTGACCAGCTTCTGGTAGCATATGCAACAGGAATGGAGGGAAAAGCAATTTCAAAACAGACAATCTCAAAATGGATAGGAAATTGCATTAGATTTTGTTATTCTTTTCATGGAAAGACAACTCCAGAAAACATCAGACCTCACTCCACAAGGGCTACAGCCACTACTACAGCTTTCCTACGAGGAGTGGCTACCAAAGACATTTTAGAAGCTGCTACTTGGAGCTCCGTGCATACATTTGCCAAGCATTATAATCTACCTTTATACTCCAGATCCCGAGCAGGTTTTGCAACTGCTGTTTTGCAAGGGATCTTAACTACACCATAATCATCTTAGTGTCTCCTCCCCCAGTTTGGCTATGGTATTCTACCCATATGTTAGGACTGCAGATGCATCCTTGAAGGACATAGTACAGTTTTGTACCTACCATAAATGTAGATGTCCGAGAGGTATGCATCTGCAGTCAGGATTACCCACCCTCCTTCCCTCTGTGGTACTCCTAGGGTATTTGCCCATCTTGCAGCTAGCTGGGGGAATCTATTATGGTGTATTTGTTTGTATATATGTATATACATGCTTATATTGTTTGCTCTCTACTATTTGGAATCTTTTGCATTTATCCAAATTTAGCCTTCCTAGAGGGCACCTGGCATCTGGGGCAAGAAACACTGAGGAAAATGGCGTCGGCTGATGCCTTTATACCCAATTCACAGCAGCTATGACGTCGGGTGAAGTGCGACATCAGCCGAGGCCAGACCCAGACTTTGGAATCCGGCCAACCGAAGGGCTGCCTGAGGCAGGACAACTCATATGTTAGGACTGCAGATGCATACCTCTCGGACATCTACATTTATGGTAGGTACAAAACTGTACTTTTTGTACCTACCATAAATGTAGATGTCCGATAGGTATGCATCTGCAGTCAGGATTACCCACCCTCCTTCCCCTCTGTGGTATTCCTAGGGTGCTTACCCCTCTTTCAGCTAGCTGGGGGAATCTATTAGGGTGTATTTGTTTGTATGTATATATGTATATATATTGTTTGCTACTATTTGGAATTTTCAACTTTTCTCCAAATTTAGCCTTCCTAGATGGCACCTGGCATCTGGGGCAAGAAACACTGAGGAAAATGGCGTCGGCTGATGCCTTTATACCCCAGAAGCTCTGACGTCGGGGAAAGTGCGACATCAGCCGAGGCCAGACCCAGACTTTGGAATCCGGCCAACCGAAGGGCTGCCTGAGGCAGGACAACCCATATGTTATGACTGCAGATGCATACCTATCGGACATCTACATTTATGGTAGGTACAAAACTGTACTTTATTCAGGTTTGTGCCTACATGGTGTTGGGATGGATGGGTCACATGTGTAGATTTCAGGGTCTGTGTCTTCAAATGACAAACAGTTGTGCTGCGGCAGGCAGCTGCCAGGTTCCGATGATTATGCCAACTTGCCTTAAAACGGGTTTAGCAGTTTTAAGTTCTCTGTTATCATGGTTACAAGTCAAGAGCTAAATCTGAAATTTATAGTGGCCACAACTCCAAATGTTAGCATTATTTTCTTAGGCTAATTCTTGATATTACAGTACGAGGGCATGAGTGAACCTAGAATTGCAATGTTACACAGTTGATCTGAACTGTGATTATGTAAGCGGTGCATTTAATCAAAATACCCTTAAAAGGATTCAAAATGCATAGCATTCAGATAGTTGGGTTAATTTGTTGGACTGACTTTTGCCTATTTAACACCCCTCGGGTAATTATAAGTAGCAACTCTGAGATCACACTAGGTGGGGAAAGGACAAAAGTCCTTGATCCCCTGTGTACCACTATCCTACAAAAACAACATTCAATAAGCTGATTTTCATTCAGCTTGTACTGCTTCTTTTCCCTTTTCAACAATGTGACTTTTCTACAAATTGTAAGCAACTCCTTTTAACTTCCCAGTGAGGTTCAGAAAGTAAATGATTTAATGAATCTATTTTGGCATACTCACCAAATTTACCAACTGAAGAAAGATAATTGGGTAAATGAAAAATTAAGTTAATTTACAGAGTGGTAACATACAAATATGTTTTTTTTTTTAAATTTAAGGTCACTATGATTTTTTTTGTCATTCCTGCAATCCAAAAATAAAATGTGTGTGTGGTGTAGCTTATTTCATAAGCATAGGAGAACCTCTCAGGGTATCCAGTGGACACTTTCAGTTTGCAGTCAGGGCTTAAAACACACACAGTCTACAACCAGTGCTTAACGCTATACTAGTCATGTAAAGAACATGACTGGTGCACACCTCACTGGTCTCAGTGCTTATTTGCACATCGTTACTAGCCAATCAGAGGTTGGCATTATTTATGCAGTGGGACTGCTGTCCCATCACAAATTATTTTTTTCTGCCTTCTGTCCACCGAGTGTCAGGATAAGCTCCAAATTCCATGCAATTATGAACAGAATAAAGAAAGTTTCTGGGAATGAATGACTTTCTTGCTTATAAATATGCTGCCATTCAGATCTGTTTCTGTATGACACTTGTTGATGACCTTTAAAAGTAAATCATTATTTTCAGACACAGCAGTATTGAGCAGAAATCCACAAAAGCTACAACACTGAACTGTGAAATCGGAATTCATTTGTATATATTTAATGTGGAAGTGGAAGTCTTATGACTCCAAGGCTGGAATGAGGTAATAAATAATATTATGAAAAAAAATCACGTTGGATAGTTTTATTTAATTCTGCTGTAAATGCATTCAGTGTACGTTTTTAAAAAGCATGATGGGCTAAGGCCATATAGTACAATCTGCATTTCATTTAACAATGGTAACATTCAAACTTTCCCATTTCCCAAACACACACACACACACACACACACACACACACACACACACACACACACACACACACACACACACACACATGCACACGCACATGTTATGCCATGCACTTAATAAGTGACTGCTTATCTGAAACAATCCTGCCGTGGTTTGTGTGAACTTATTTTCACTTATATTTTATTTTTTACCCTATTTTTCAATGTTTGTAGGACAAAATGGATAGCTTGTAGACAGGAAGATTTATTTTGATTTGTAATGTGTTGTTTTACCTCTGATTTTCACTGTTTGTTATTAAAAAGGGATAGATTTTAGACAGGCAAACTCTAGCCATCCCAAAGAAGCTTAGTCAGCTATGAATTCACACAGACATTACAGAGGATAGTCCAGAGCTTACCTGAAACAATCTTGTGCTGGTTTGTGATTTACTGATCTTTATTCTTATGACGAGGTACAAATGCAAGGGATAGTGAGTAGAAGCTATTGGGCACAAGGTGAAGGAAATCCAGCATTTGTTTGACTGGCACAAATGGTACGGTAGATCAGAGTGGAAACTTTAGTGTACTTAATTTAATATGTAGTTGAATACTGTTTGCGTGATTTTCTTATATAAGTTGAGTTAAAATTTCTTTGAATTCTGTAGTAACTGATTTTGATTATTGTTTTGTTTCAGAATTCTTTATTCATTTGTAGATGAAAATGGATTCCTTAAAACTAGTATAGCATTAATGATTTGCTAAAGCACAAGTATTTTGTTCAGTGTACTAAATAAAAAAGTTATGTACTTACCATAATGTTCCATCTGTCTTGTTCATTTCCATTCTTCCTCAACTGTTGGAGCAGATCCGACTCGGCCTTTACTTTAGTTCGTGGCCACCAAAAAGCTCTTGAGTTCCTCCCTTACCCATAATGCACCAACCCCTAACATACATCAGATCTTGTTTGCTGGTTTACCTAAAGCAGGAAGTATTAAAATAGTATTCCTGACAGACAAAACCATACCTGGAGCTCAACATGAAGGACAGTGGTGTCTTTATAAGCTCTTGGTCTTCCAGAAATCAACTGTGAAAAAGGTTGAGGGTTAGTGGGTGGAAAGTTGAGGAAGAATAAAAGTGGACAATACAGATAGAACGTTATGGCAGTACATAACTTTTTTATCAGATATCATCAATTTTCATTCATTCCTCATCTGTTGGGACAGAGTTCTCAGCTACTTAAAACCCTGGGTGGACTCTTAAGGAAGGATATTCTTGAGCACAGTTGAGCCAAAGACTCCTCTTCCCCTTGAGACCAGATCCAGTTTGCAATGAGTTATAAAGGTACAAGAATTGCCCCAGGTTACAGCCGCACATGTGTCGTCCATGGAAGCCCTAGACAGAAACACTGAAGAAGTTGCCATGGACCTAGCTGAATGGGTTCCTTAAAGTTTTGCTAAAGTTAGAGCCGACTTTTTGTAGACAAATGATATGCAGCCCATCAGCCATCTGGCTCAAGGTACCTTTGCAACTGATTTGCTCAATTTAGAATCTGCAAAGGACATAAATAATTGATCTGTCTTCCTATTTGCTTTTGTTCTAAGTAAGTAAAAATGTAAATGTCTGTGAACATCTCATAAATGCAACATATATTTACCGTTGTTTGCATATTCAGGAAAGAAAATTGGAAGATGGACTGGTTGATGGTGGATGCTGACACCACTTTAGGAAGAAAAGAAGGGTTGGTACGTAATGTTAATCTATTCCTATGAAAAAATCAAATGGGCAGCTTAGAGGACAATGCTTGAAGTTCTGAAATTCTTCTAGTAGAGGTAATAGCCACTAGAAACATAGTTTTTCAGCTCAAGAATTTAAAATCACATTTTGCTGCTGGTTCAAAGAGGGAAATGAATTAAGTCCTGTAGTACCATATTTAATTCCCATGGTGGAGTAGGACCTTTATAGGGCAGTCTCAGCAGGAGAGTGCCTCTTAAAAAGGCTTTACAAAGCTTAGATGAGGCCAGGGAAGAATTCTCAAATCCAATATGAAAGTTAAAGATTGCTGCTGACTAAACTCTAATGGTTGAGGAGCTAGCTCCTTCATTAAAAATAGTTGCCAAAATTTCAAGAACACTTTGTGCATGGGCTGAGAAGGGGTCAATATGTTTCTTATGAGCCTAAAAAAACTTTTAGTTATGTACTCACCATAACTTCAGATGTTTGGGATCCATCTCGCCTACATTCTGACTGATGGGTTCGGAGCCGATCCCTCGGCTCCGACTCGGCACGCTTATGCCAAAGAGCGAAGTCTCTTATTGGCTGAGCTTACTATATCCCAGGATGCACCACTACCAGTCCCCCAGATCTAGTTTGTCCGCATACATGCACACATGCACGCACTGATTATATAACATCGTCAGATGAAACAAGATAAAAACAGTAGAACTCAAAACCGTTCAATCTCTTCTGATCTCCAAGGCAGGGGGAAGGAGGGTGGGTATTAGGAATGTAGGTGAGATGGATCCCAAACATCTGAAGTTATGGTGAGTACATAACTAAAAGATGTTATGTGATCCTATCTCGCCTACATTCTGACTGATGGGACAGCGTCCCTAGCACCTGAATCCTGGGTGGCTCACTGGAAAACACTCCTGAGTACCGTGGAACCAAATGATGCTCGCCCTTTAGATGCCACATCCAATTTATAGTGGGAAATGAAAGTGTGCGGATTGGACCAAGTAGCCGCAGCACAAATCTCAGAAATAGCGAGCTTGGAATGAAAAGCTATAGAAGTCGCCATAGCTCTGGTAGAGTGAGCTTTGACAGATGTTGTAAGTTGCTTATTCGAAGAGGAATAAGCCTGAGTTATACAATCTCTAATCCATTTGGAGATAGTAGCTTTTGTGATGGTTTTACCCAATTTATTGTCTGAGAAGGACACAAACAACTGGTCTGATTTACAATTTGCTGAGTCCTGTCTAAATAGAAGCGCAATTGCCTGTGAACATCCAATTTATGGAGAGTGTATTCTGCTTCATTGGAGAATTTTGGAAAGAAAACTGGTAGCTCTAGAGATTGTTGGAGACAGAGATTAGAACAGACCTTTGGGACAAAAGATGGATTAGGCCTAAGTGATACTCTATCCTTGTGAAAAATCAAGTACGGTGGTTTGATAGATAGGGCTTGAAGCTCTGAAACTCTTCTTGCAGAGGTAATTGCAACTAAGAAGGCAGTTTTCCAAGACAGATATTTTAACTCACATGTAGCAGCCGGTTCGAAAGGGGAAGATGTTAATGCACGAAGCACCAAATCAAGATCCCACGGAGGCGCAGGATGAAAAACTGGGGGTCTTAACAGCCCCGCACCTTTAATGAAAGTTTTGCATAATCTGCTGCTCATCAAAGGAGGATCCATGGACTCGTGAAATTTAGAGATAGCTGCTAGTTGGACTTTAATAGTAGAGACAGAAGATCCTTGATTAAACAGGGATGTTAAGAATTTCAAAACCTCTGGGATTGGAGCAGTGATAGGGTCTAAGCCCCTGAGTTGAGCCCAGATAGCAAACCTCTTCCACTTACTGAGGTACAATTTCTTAGTGGTGGGTTTGTGGGCCGAAGATAAAATGTGAATAACTTCCGGGTCTAATGTGTGATTTCTGACTAAAGTCGGAAGTGGAGGAGCCAAGCTGTCAACTTCAAAGTGTGAAGGGACTGGTGTTGTCGTCCCGACTGATGAATTAGCAGATCCGGAGGTAGATCTAAAGTCCAAGGATCGTCCACCGCATGTTTCTTCAGGTAGGGAAACCATACCTGACGAGGCCAGTGCGGAGCAATTAGTATCATTGTGGACCCCAATTGAGAAGCTTTCTGAATGACTTTGGGGAGAAGTGGAATCGGAGGAAAAGCATAAAGTAGCCCTGTTGGCCAAGGTTGTGCTAGAGCATCCATAGCTGCTTCCCCCTGATGTGGAGTCAAGGAGAAGAACCTTTTGCACTTTGTATTTTGTGGTGTTGCAAACAGGTCGCAGCACGGCGTCCCCCATCTCCTGAAAACCTGAGCTGCTACTGTTTCGTTTAGGGACCACTCGTGAGGAGAGAGAATTGTCCTGCTTAATCTGTCTGCCAATATATTTGATTTCCCGAATGTGGGTCGCTACTAAGAAACGGCTGGTAGCTACAGCCCATTCCCACACCCTCATGGCCTCTCTGCAAAGGGGTAAGATCTGGTCCCTCCTTGTTTGTTTAGATACCAGACCACCGACATGTTGTCTGTGTGGATGGCGATAATGCCCTGAGGGAGAAACTTGTGTAAGGCCTGTAGGGACAGAAGTACAGCCCTCATCTCCAATACATTGATGTGGAGAAAAGTTTCGTCTGGAAGCCAGGAACCCTGAACTAACCTGCCCAGACAATGCCCCCACCCTGTCTGGGAGGCATCTGTCGTCAGGGTGACCACTGGAGGGAATAACAAAAGGACTTCCCTGATTTAGATTGGATGTCTGAAGCCACCAGCGAAGGTCCCGTTTGCATGTTTCTGTAATCATAATGGGGTGATTGAGGGAAGATCCTGAAAGGACCATTGAGTCGATAATAGCCACTGAAGAATCCTCATGTGCAATCTTGCCAGAGGAACTAGAAGAACCGTGGCAGACATCGAACCTAAAACTTGCAGGACCATCCTGGCTGGGGCCTTGGATCTTGAAAGCAGGGCTTGAACTTGGCCTTGTAAAGTTTGGATCCTTTCGGTAGGAAGAAAAACGCGCATCAATTTTGAGTCTATCTCTGCTCCTATAAACCTTATGCGCTGAGAGGGCAGCAAGACAGACTTTGACCAATTGAATGTAATTCCCAGGGTAACACCCAGGGAGATGGTGGCTTTGAGGTTGTCCATTAGTAGATGACTGGTGGTGGCAGTCAGGAGCCAGTCGTCCAGATAGGGAAACACTTGGAATCCAAGACTCCTCAGGTGAGCAGTTACTACTGCCAAACATTTGGTGAACACCCTGGGGGCTGTGGTGAGACCAAAGGGCAGAGCACAAAATTGGAAATGACTGTCTCCCAGGCTGAAGCACAGATACTTCCTGGACGCCCGATGTATCGGTATGTGATAATAGGCGTCCTTGAGATCTATGGAGCACATCCAAACATCCTTCTCCAATAATGGGAGAATGGATTGTAACGTGACCATTCGGAATTTGGATTTCGTGACGGATTGGTTTAGTCTGCTGAGATCCAATATTGGTCTCAGGTCCCCTGTCTTTTTTGGCACTAAAAATAACCTTGAGTAATTTCCGGATCCGATCTGGTCTGTGGGGACCGGTTGGATGACTCCTTTTTCTAGCAGCTTTAACGCTTCTGCGGCTGCAATTTCCCTTTGACTGGGTGGTGGGTCCAGGATTTTTTAGGACGGTGGGGGTGAGTGTGTGAAGGGAATGATGTAACCTCCGGCAATAATCCGAAGCACCCATCTGTCCTGAGTGATTGACTCCCAGGCTTTTAGGTGCTTGGCAAAACGGCACCCGACTGGCTCCGGAGCAGCACAGCCGGGCAATCCCTCATGAAGTGTGGGAGGCTGAAGAGCCACGAAAGGACTAGCGGTCTCCAGAATTGCGGGGCCCTCTGCCGCCTCTGGGACGGCGTCTCCCAGAAAAATTTCCCCGTCCTCTGCCTCTGGAAGGGGAATCTTCCTGCTGTTGATGGAAAAACTTACGTGATTTGCGGAACCACATTTTCCCTCCTCCTTTAGCCTTGGGATAAGGCCGAAAGGGAGTGGAATAACGTGCACCTACGGCAGATAAAGTTTTTCCTTCTTGCTCACAGCGGTAAGAGTGTCTTTAACCTTAGGTCCAAACAAAGAGGACCCATCAAAGGGAGTGTCGGCGAAGGAAGACTTGAAGGCCTCCGTAAAATGACACAAACGGAGCCAGGCTTGTCTCCGTAGAGCCACCCCTGTGCCTGCCGCTCTACCCGCCTTCGCCGCATATGAAATGAGCCTCATGGACGAGTTAGAAATTGAAGCAAGGATAGCCAACTGAGAGCTAACCGACTGGGCTAGCTGCTCAGGTAGGTTACCTGAGAGGGAATCTGACAGCTCCTTGACCAGATCCCTCTGAAGCCTAGTAAAATGTGCCAAATAATTCAGGGACCTTAAATTAAAGGCCGCTGAAGTCAGGGCGCTTCCCGTCGTCCATGCTCCTAGACTCCTTATTAGGAGGATGGACGGACGTTGAAGCCTCTGCCACGTCCTGTTGTGTAGCAGATGCCACCACCATGGCATCTACAGCCACGCCTTTAGTGAGGAACTCCTTCTCGGGTGGGGCAGACAAAAATTTGTTAGGACGAGAAGGGACTGGTTCCACGGTATCTGGATGTTCCCACGCCCTCCGACAAACTAAATCCAGGAGCTCGTCGAAGGGCGGAGACACCCAGGAGGCGGAGGGCTGAGCCCCAAAGGCCTTGAGGAGCACTGACTCATCAGCAGAGGGGGGTTTGGATATCCAGCCACCTCGTTGTTTGAGGATCTCTAAGATGTCTGCAAATGAGACATCATCCGAGGACGACTTCGGGGACCCCTCCACATCATCAAGATCAGTGTCCAATGTAATAGACTCGGGGGAGTCCACGTGCTTCCTCTTGCACGATCTCTTCCTTGGGGGCTCTTCTGAAGATAACTCCGAAGAACCCTCAGGAGGAGGGGAACCCCCAATGGGGGTAACCTCAGGCCCAGGGGCTCCGCTGCCTAAGGACAGGGGAACTGCCAAAGACCCAGTCTCCACGCCCAGGGAAGGTGCCGGTAAAGCCGGAGAGATGGCCAAAGAAGACTTGGCCAAGGCACTCCTCATAGCTCTGAAAGCCGGACCCCCAGAATCCTGGGAGTGTCCGGTTCCCGGAGCCATGATAGCAGACGGAAGTCCCGCAGCTGAAGCACCGAGAGGGAGGCTCGGAACCGACAGCATAGGTCCCGAAACATCACCCCCAGGTCCAGCCGAAGAAGTCCGTGTACCAAACTCGGACCCGAAGGCCGGGGTTGGAGTAAGGGTCGGAGCCGACCCTAAGATCTCCACCGGCTCCAGCAGCACCTGCTCCGACGGAGCCGAAGCGGTCGGAGGAGGAATGGCAATGACATGGGCATGGGCTGTCGGCTCCGAAGCCAACTGGGTCGGAGCCGAAACAAATTTTTGAAAGACTGGGGACTGGAACAGTCTTTGGAGCACCCTGTCTATGTCCGAATCTGACATCCTCGATGACCTAGAGGATACTGAACGGGTTCGAGATGGCCTCTCCAACGGTCCCAAGGGGCTAGGGGACCGGCTCCGAGGCGACTCAATGACTATCGGCGCCGAAGGAATACCCACACTAGTTTCCATCGGTGCCGAGGAGGACTTCGGCGCCGAGGAGGAAGTGTCTGAGCGGACAACCTTTGTCGGCTCCGAGACCAGTGGAGCCGACGAAGGTGACCCGCCTCTCGATGCCCCAGCCATCGGCTCCGAAGCCAGAGGAGTTGAGACTGGTGGCATCGAGGCAGACCGTTCCGCCCTCGGCTCCGAAGTCCTTGGAGCCGAAGGAGAAACCTGCCTATGTCTTTTGGCGGTCGGATCCGACGGACTGGTCGGAGCCGACGCCCTTTTCTTTTTAGCCGGAGAAGGAGAGGATGCTAAAGCTTCTTCAAAGGAGGGTTTTATAAGACCTTTTAATATGAGCTTATTTTTCCTCTCTTGGAGGACCCTCGAGGAAAAAGCGTGACACACGCTGCAGGACTCCTGCAAATGTTTTGCACCCAAACAATAAACACAGAGAGAGTGGTCATCTGTGATCGACATTTTAAAGTTGCACTTGGTGCACTTTTTAAAGCCTGAAGGCCTAGGTACCTGAGACATTCCGGTGAATTAAAGCCCAAAACACAGTACAATACTGTAATTAGAAAGAAATTCTCTCTTCTTTGTCCTTTTTACAAGAAAGAGAAACTATCAACAGTATAAAGGATCCGAGATCCCTAAACAAAACAGAAGTCACCTACAATCAAAAAGACCGGGAAAGGCCTTTCCACACAAGAGGTACTCCTAGTCAACACTCACAACACAAGAATTTACCAAGTAAATCTCACCAAACTCACTCTAAACACAAGAATAGCTGTTAAAACAGCTTTTGTTGAAGAAAAAAGAAATTCCTGACAGAAAAACTAGTGAAATTAATCACTACTTAGCTCAGCCAGCTCGAGACCACGTCTTCACTAGTTAGCGGCAAACGAGATCTGGGGGACTGGTAGTGGTGCATCCTGGGATATAGTAAGCTCAGCCAATAAGAGACTTCGCTCTTTGGCATAAGCGTGCCGAGTCGGAGCCGAGGGATCAGCTCCGAACCCATCAGTCAGAATGTAGGCGAGATAGGATTACATAACATCAAACGTTTTCCACTTACTTCTCTAAAGTTTCCTTGTAAAAGCATTGTGGGAAGATAAAAGTATATGACAGACAGGGTAAGACAGCATTGGTTGTCTGACTAGTAAAGGAAATGGAGAAACCACACAGTTAGCTTGAGGTTTGAGATATCTAGATTAATCATGCCTATCGGGTGAGACAGGAGGTCTGGAATCAGATCCAGAATCCAAGGTGGGTAAAGTAGATGAGGCCAAAAAAAGGGAACCAGATCTGCTTTGGCCAGTAAGGCACAATGAGGATGACTTTGCTCTTCAACTGGGTAGCTTACTGCAGAAATTTGGGAATTAGGGGAGTTGGGGGATAGGCATAGAGGAGACCAGGGGGCCAGTCATGCAGCAGACCATCCCTTGGTGGTTTCCCCAGTGGGGGGGGGGGTCAGGGTAAAGAAGCTGCTGCACTTGTTTTGGGGAGATGCAAAAAGACTGCATCAAGGCTAGCCCCATTGATGGAAAATCATTTCTGCCACCTTCATATTGAGAGACCACCCATGAAGTAGTAGAATGGGCCTGCTCAATTTGTCTGCTATCACACAGGACTTCCCCAGAATGTATGTTGCTACCAGAAAGTGATTGGAAGAGCTTGTTCATTGCCACACTCTGAGGGCTTCTCGACACAAGGGGTAAGACTGAGTCCTTCCTGTTTGTTGATGTACCAAACCACCAACATGTTGTCCATCTGAATCTCAATTGTCCTGAAAAGGAGAGAGTCTTGGGAGACTTGCAATGCTAAGAGCACCACATTCATTTCCAGTACATTGATATGTGTATTGGCCTCTCCAGGAGGACCAAGTGCCTTGCACGGTTTTCCCCAGGAAGTGACCCCCACTCAGTCTGGGATGTGTCCATAGTCAGTATGGTCTTGGGCTAAGGGACAATGAAAGAACAAGCTTGTAGAACCTGATCTGATCAAATCCACCACTAAAGGTACATTGTGCATGCCTGAGTGATTCTTGTTTGGGCTGACATGCATTGAGAAAGAATTGATCATTGTGTTGCTTGCATCCATTGAAGAATTCTCATATAAAATCTTGCTACAGGAACTAAAATTATGGCCACTGACATTGACCCTAAAGCTTAAAGAATCAGTTGGGCTGAGATTGTAGTACAGTGAATTATCTTCCTGACTTGGAATCTGATAGTCTGCACTCTTGAGAGAAGAAGAGAAGCTGTCACAGATACCGTGTTGAAAAGTGCTCCTATGAATTCCAGTGTTTGAGATGGTTCTAAATGATACTTGTTGTAATTTATGGTTGCCCCCAGATGGGAGCAAGTCTGAAGTACCTGATCTCTTGCTCTTAGTAGATGCCTGGTTGGGGCGGTACTGATCCAGTCATCCAAGTATGGAAACACTCTGAATCCCTACCGTCTCACTTGAGCTGGTACCCCTGCCAAGCATTTGGTGAACAACTTGGGGGCTGTGGAGAGAACAAGGGGCAATGCTCTGAAATGGTAATGGCAGGGTCCCAGCTGGAAGGATAAATACCTTCTGAATTGTCTGTTCATTTTTATGTGATAGTACACATCCTGAAGGTCTGTCAAGTACATCCAGTCATTATTGCATAAAAAGGGATGAATAGACTGAACGTTGTCCATCCAAAACTTTGTGTATTGAACTGATTTGTTCGAGTTGCTGAGATCCAAAATTGGTCTCCAGTACCCTGTTCGCTTTGGCACTAAAAAGAATCTTGAGTAAGTTCCGCATTCTATCTGGTCTGGTGGTACTTCTTGGATGACACTTTTTTTCTAGCAGCTTTTGTATTTCTATTGCTGCTGCTCTTCTCTGACTGGGTGGAACATCGAGAAACTTTCATAGAGAAGGAAGTGGAAAAGGAAAGGAAATAATATAACATCTGGATATGATCCTCTGCATCAATGTATCTTTTGTGATAGATAGCCAGGCTCTCTGGCGCAGGGATTATCATCCCCAATTGTCTCCAGAGAGGAACAATCAGGTTGGGCCACCTTTCAGGAGCACTGGTAGACTCTGTCAGAAAAGGAATCTCTGGAATCCTGGTTCTGTGGACCTCCTCTGCCAGATGGGCATTATCATCCAGTCAAGTTACCTCTCTGCTCCTGGGGGAACTATCTCCACATGGATCTTAGAAAGGACCCTGGGACTTTTTGGACCACATTTTTCGATCACCTCATTGATTCCTAGAAAAATATCTTTGAGGGGGTGAAAAATGTATACTGACTGCAGAGGGTCTTTCCATCTTTCTTACACCTGGAGAGTGTGCCCTTAACTTTAGGGCTAAACAACAAACTGCAGTCAAAAGGTGCATTGATGAATGAGGACTTGAAGGGCTTTACCAAATCAAACAAGAGCATCCAGGCATAGCTCCTGATGGAAATGCCTGAACCCACCACCCTTGAGGTACCTTCACCTGCATGCGAGATAAGTCTCATGGATGAATTAGAAATAGCTTGTAGGGTAGCCAACTGTAATGCTACAGAAGTTTGAGTCTCAGCAGTTGTGGTCCCAGAAAGGGAATTTGATAGTTCCTTTATCCAGTCCCTTTGTAGTCTCATAAAGTGTGCCAGGTAGCTCAGTGACCTGAGAGCAAAAGTCACTGAAGCATATACACACTTCCCAAATCTGTTCAATGCCCTAGACTCTCTGTTAGGGAGATGCACAGAGGAACTCTGCTCATATAGTTCCTTCTTGGTGGCCGCCACTAGGACCGTAACATCTATGGGCTCTCCTTTGCTCCAGAATTCCCTTCCTACAGGTTGAGCCAGAATCTGATCCATTCTTTTAGTGATTGGCTCAGCTATGTCAGGCTCTTTCCATGCCCATCTAGAGATCAAATCAATGACCTAATCAGCAGGCAGAGTTACCCAGGAGGTAGGCAGGCCAGCTCCAAAGGCCTCCAGGAATACTCATTCCTCTGGAGAAAGATTATCACAGGGCCAAGGATTCCTCTGCTTAAGGATCTCAAGGATGTCTCTGAATGAGATGTCTTCAGGTGGTGATCTCAGGGACCCTTCCCCTTCATCAAAATCAGTATCTTTAGTGACGGACTGAGGGGAGTCCAAGTGCCTCCTCTTGCACTTCCTCTTCCTAGGGACGTCCTTGGGATGCTCCAGTGCAGTGTTGGAAGAGATTGTAATTCTCTGCTTAGTAGCCCAGAGATTTTGAAATGGCTGTCCCTGTGACATAGAATGATGTGGGTCAAGGTGCTGTGACACCTGGGATCAAGGGGGAAGATCCAAGCATCCATCTTGCTGGAGCAGAGAAAACTCCCTCTACCACCTCAAAAGCAGAATGCCCAGGGGAAGAAATCAGCTGACAGAGCTGGAAAAGCCACGCTTCCACCCCATCAGCTCCATCTGTCCTGAGGGCATTCCACCCAAGGTGGAGGTCAGAGCCAAGCTGCCCAATGCTGAGCCTCTGAAGGGCATAGAAAACTTTGGGGTCAATTCTACCACCTCAGATCTGACAGGGATGCTATGACTCAAAGAGTCATCCTTCTCCAAAACTATTAGAGCTGGAGCACTAAGAGACATCCTTGGAGCTGAAGGTACAAATATCTTTGGACTCCTGACATACTCAGATCCATGGGTTCTGAAACAGATGGATGGATTGGAGAAGGAGCCAAGAGAGGTGGAGTAGTGTGAACAAAGGCTTCCTGACCTGAAGGGGTAGGAGCCAGGAGAACTCCTATCTGTATCTGTGCTGAGAGGAATCTCCTCATCATTCTGTTCACATTAGCTTCAGTCAGACTTCTGGAAGAATGAGAGGAAGTTAGAGATGGGGACTTAGAATGCTGGTGTGCCATAAAAGGAGGAGGTACTCTGGAAGGTACCAGATCTATACTGGGTGAATATCTGGTTCTGGGTAAAGGCCTCATATCTGAAGGGCTTGTATCCGAAGAGGCCATTGTCAGATCCGAGGCTTGTAAAACAGTAGCAGCCTTTGGATCCAATTTATATTTTTTTCTTTGGCAGCTCCATGGATGAAGGAAAAGAGGATCCTGAATATCTAGGTGACTTAGTGGAAGGCTCTTGTGAGTTTGATTTGGGGTGCTGAGCCCCATCAATAGCCTCAAAAATGGATGTGGGGAGTAACCCTTTCAAAATGAGTTTATTTTCCTGTCTACAGCAGCATGCTGATTAAAGTTTTTACAGATAGGACAGTCTAACTGAAGATGGTCCGGGCTTAAACAATAAACACATAATGAGTGAGCATCGGACAAGGTCAACTTATGCTCGCACATCTGGCACTTCTTAAAGCCAGAAGGGCCTTTTTCTGACATCTCAGTAGAATAGTTCAACAAGAAAAAGAATAAGAAGAAAAGTCTCTCTTTTTTTTTTCTTTTTGTAAATAGTGGAAAAAGGGAGAGAAATACCAAATATGTATAACGAATTACACTAGAAAATGTAAAGGGTAAAGGAATATAAACAACAAATAACAACAATGGTAAAAAAGATTACACAGATTATAAGAAAAGGGAGGATTTATAGCACAGAAAAGATAAACTATTATAAAAAATGAAAAACACTTGTCGTATAACCAATTGCTTGAGAGCTCAAAGTGATCACGTCTAATCATGGAAGTGGTAAATGAGATCTGAGGTATGTTAGGGGTAGTGCATTGTGGGTAATTGAGGAGCTCAAGAGATTTTTGGTGGCTACAAGCTAAAGTAACGGTCGAGTTGGATCCGAGGGTCAGATCTGAACCCAACAATTGAGGAATGAATGAAAATTTACATCATCAGATACAATATATATTTAAAGATAATACTTGATTACCTGTGCTCTTCATATCAAAAGCTGGATGATCTGCTTACCGCTGTTAGTAGCAAATGTAGACATAGTGATAATGATTGCACTTGTGCAATTGGCAAAGCTTGGAAAACTGTTGTTACATATATTAATGACTGGGCTGATGAAGTAATATTTAGGCAAAGTGCAAATTGACCACATTTAGGAAAGGAAGTCTCTCTTGTCACTAAAGATCATTATATTAAACATGCTGACAACTGTGGAATTCAAGATACAAGTGTTCAGCAATCTGAGGATAAAGAGCACATATAAGAAAAGAAAAAAGAAAGAAAGGAATAAGTTAACAACAAGTAAAGAAAAAGAAATTGATTAATGTTTGTAATTCAAAGAGAATACTTAATAAAAAAGGACTCTGATTTGCTATGTAACACACAGATCACAGGAAATGGTAACATGGTTCAATCAGAAAGCATTCAGTCTACAGAAAAATGCATCATTTTGCAAAAAAGAAACTAGTAAAAAGAGGCAAGGGGCAGGTGAAAAACAAGAAATCAAAACTGAACTTGAAAAGATTGAAAAGCATTACTGTAAGAAAAAGAAGAGAAAGACTGAAACTGACAACATGGCTCAACTTCTGGAAGTATAAGGACAGGTGGATGGATGAGAATTGTTTATTTGCAAATGTAATAAGCAGTGAACACAGATAAATTAATAAGAGTAATAGTGATGAAGATCATTCCTTTCTAACAATAGATACAAGAACGTATTACTGAATTAGAAGTTAAGATTATTCAGATCTGGTCAGAAATTATGTACTTGTAATTGGTGATTCATTTGTTAGAGGAACTGATACATACACTTGCAGAGAAGACAATGAACATGAAATAGTATTATGCTTGCCAGGAGCAAAAATACAGGATGTGAGAAAGGCCTTAATGTAAGGAAGTAGGCAGCTGTTTTTATTTGTGTTGATATAAATGATCGATGTGCAAGGATTCTTTGACTGTTAGTAGGAAACTTACTGTCGTATTTAGCATAGCTTTTACACATTATGACATATTTTTCACAAATCACATATAGAAAGGAGGCTCAGGTCAGCATGAATGAAAAGATTTATGGGTAAATACCTACATGAAAAGAATGGCCCATTTTAAAAAGTGGAAATATTTATAGCTTCCAGTCCTAATTTGCGCATACATATATTTATACAGGATGGTGTGTACTTGTTAAGACAATGGAAGATCATTTTTGCAGCAGATGTATTACAATATTTGACTAACACAAGGACATTTGCCATATCAGGAATTTAACAGTTCACATATAGCAATATTTGATGCATCTCTGTTGGCTGCTAATGCTAAGAGCATTAGTGATTAAGCTTTTATTGGAAAATTTGATACATTCCCACAGTATTAATGTTGCTGCTGTTTGTGAAACCTGGTTAAAGAACAATGTCTGGAAACCAGTTCTGTCAAGGTGTAAATATTTTTACTGTAGTAGTCTAACAAAAATCAGGTGGAGGTGTTAGGGTGGAGAGTAAAGAATGTTCAGTGATAGGACCAGTACCTTAGATTGTGTAACTGTGAGAATAAAGACAACACTTGGATATATAACGAGTGCTGGCGTGCATAGACTTCCAAAGTCAAGTGCTGATGATCTTGAATGAAACACAGGAGGGGAAAATAATAATGGCCGGGGATTTAAATTTACCAGAAAGAGACTGGAGTAATATTGATTCAAAAACATTTGTAAAAAAATTAACTGCAGTACAGATTCAGCAACAGCAGTTGCTTCAGATTGTAAAAAAGCCTACCAGGGAACAGAACATACTAAACACTGTTTGTGTTCCTAAGGAAATGACTGTTACTTCATGTCCAGCTTTACCATCATTGATGTGCAATGATCTTGGGGTTATAAAGGTTAAATGTGTTAAAATGTAATCTAAACCAGTGCACAGATGATTAATAACAGACTATACTGAAGCAAAACAATCAATATGTAAAACTAATTGGAGAAGAAATGTGATATGTTTTAAAGGAGAAATTGTTGCAATGCAAAAAGATCAAAAACGTGTAACATCAGGCTCTAGGCATACAGTGTCAGGAGGATATATTTCCATAAAACAAGATACTTAATTAAGGTGAGGGGCAAAAATATAAGAAGTGGAAAAAGAGGTTGAACTGTAGCTTTGGTAACTAAAACAAGCTGGAAAGTCAAGTTAAGCATATCATGAGACAAGATCAAGAAAAATGTGAAGAAAATGTATATAAAGATATTGATCATAACAGAAAACCATTTCATAGATACACAAGATGTGGTAGGAGTAGACATACAAATTGATAAAATGTGTCTAGGCTCTAAATTTTATTCTCAAACACAACAAAGTATAAATATATTTACAAAATCTTATGCAAAACAGTTTGGCTACACAAAGCAGGTGATAAATTGTCCTAGTAACCCCCATGTAACTTCAGATGCTGAAATTAGATTAGAATATTTTGAAAAAGAATTACACAAAATGACCCCAAATAAAGCACAGGGAGGAGATGGAATTAGTAAGAATGACCTGAGAATACTTTGGCATGAACTTACTGTATCATCATATCTGTTATTCGTTTTGTTGTTTAAGTATTTTGAGATTCCTCAAGATTGGAGACATGCCCTTGTTTGACCTGTCTTTAAGGGAAAGGGGAATAAGACAAGCCCAAAGTCATGCAGACCCATAAGTTGGCATTTATATTGTAGAATAGTAATGGAGAAGTTTATTTTTGGATAAGTTGTCAGAATTGAAAAGGTTAGGACTTGAACCATATATCATCATGCACATGCTGAAACTAGATGTATAATCTCCTGGAACATGATTTCTATGACAGCATAACAACAGCTATAAATGATAATTTGTGATGTGATGTAATTTATATATACTTAACTTCAGCACTTGATAGGGTCATGCACAAAACAATGATTAATAAATTTGAATAATTAGGTATTGACATAATCTTGATAAGATGGATATCTGCATGGATTACAAATAGGACATAGCAAGCATTGTACAGTAATTAAACAGATGAAATCCTGTTACAGTCAGGGTGTCCCACAGGGCTCAGACCATACGTGTTAGCTTTGTATCTTTCAGATCTATGTTTTTCAACTGAGTGGATTTACACTCTGTATAGATGACTTAAAAATGGGTAAACTGATTACATGTGTTACAGACAGAGAATGCTTACAAAAGAACTTGACTAAATTGATCTCCTGGGTACAGGAACATGATATGCTGATAAATACATAAAAAACTAAGCATATGTGATTTGGGACACAAAGATTGAAAGATGAATATTTAATATAGCACACAGTAACTGAAGCTGTAGATTCTTTTAAGGAATTGGTTATATGGCTAGATACAGCTGTGAGGTTTTCTTTTTTTTTCAAAAACATTTTATTCCATTTTAAATGTACATAAAGTAGAAAAAGAATGTACAATACATAAAATGTAAAATTCTGCCAACAAATAGAACAATTAAAACTATTTACAAGTCCATAACAGATACTGCTCTCAAACAATAACATTAATATTTTTCTAATAAGTCATTAAGTTTTGGCCAATATAATTTCTTGTAAGTGGTATTCATAGTTCTACTGTATATAGTTTGAAGTTCTTTGTTACAAACATTTTTTGTTAGACACACAAAATCTGAAAAAGAGATGACATTTTTATTTTTCAGTTCATTGTAATTACCTTTGGCAATAGCCAGAATAGACCTTAAGAGAGACATTTGAGTTCTAGGAATAAAATCCAGAATTGGTACATTAAATAGAATTAAAAAAAATGTTATATTCCAATTATCTAACCATACGGCTTTAGTGACATTTTTAAATTCTTCCCAAAATAGAGCAACTATTTAACATTCTAAAATCATGTGATTCCAGTCTGCCACTAACTGTCCAATGCATCTCCAGGATCTTATATTTTCATTTTTACTAAAATAGGCTACTTTGCATGGGGTTAAAAAACTTAAATGTAAAAATCCCCAAGTAAAACTTCTCCGATAATTAGATGATGTGGAATTACTTGCACATGCTAAACACAATTTTATTGACTTCTGAAAATGTTTGTTTGTTTCATTAGAATAATTCCAGTGAGACATGCCACATACTCAGATAACATTTTGTAAATTATTGATAAATATGATTTATTTTTATAAACCACATGTAAATGATCAGAAACGATCCAACACCACTCGAACTAATGACAGCAAAAAAGCCAAAGGGATACACCCAATAAAATCCTTTATTAGTGCTTTCATCTCCAATTTAGAAAACTTCATCAGACAACCTTTTTATAGATTTCACTATTGATATGAAAGAAAAATGATAATATTTAAGAAATGGTTTTAGTATTCATGAATAATGGCATTTGTAATTTATTATCTAGAAAGTCCCTAAATACCTGTAAATCCAAACAACTTCTTTTATTTATATCTATTTAAGACTCTTTCTAAAGTACTTGTTTTATTTCCACCCAGAAACTGAAACCAGAGCTTGAAATTGTTTTCTTCAAGATTAGCTATTATATTTGTATTAAATAACTCTAAAGAACCAATTGTATTAGCTATAGGAAACATCAATAACTGCAATTGCTTAATCACAGAGTTACTATCCATTACTGTCTGGAAGGTATTTAATATATGCTTAATAGCAAAGTTATATACATTTGTATTTCTATTATTCATACAATAGTGTTTTATATCCCAATATATTTTACTTATATTTGTTGTGAAATCAAAAATTATTCTAATTGTATCATTGGATATTAGAGTTATCTCATGTAAAAATTTCCATTTTGAGTTATAAGATAAGTTTAACCAAACACCCATGATATTTAAATTAACAGATTTAATATACTTATCAATATTAGGGAATCCAGTACCATTCTGATCCTGATTTCTTATATGCCAATCAAAAGATATTCTTGTTTTTCTGGGATGCTATAAAAATTTCAATAATATAGAGTTTATTATTTTAATAATTTTTAGGTGGTGATAAAGTCAGTTCCTGAACAACATATAGTAATTTTGGTAATATTATCATTTTTATTAATATAAGTCTTTCTTGCGTTAAAAAATACATTTTTTCCAAGTTTCAATACAATTTAATACATTAATTATATTATTATAATTTAATGTTATTGTTTCTTTCCATGTAGTTCTTATATTAATTTCTAAGTATTTAAGCTGTCAGTTTTCCCATTTAAATTCCTTATAACGTTTTAAATTAGGGTGATTTTTTACTTATTAATAAAGTTTCAGTTTTACTGTAATTATATTTAAGGTCAAATATGTTCTCAAAACATTTTATTGTGTCAATAATATTTTCTAATGAGGATTCAGTATTATAAGAAGTTAACAGAATACCGTCCACAAAAAGTTGTATCTTAGAATTATAGTTACCATTGATATGAAACCCTTTATTTTCTCATTTTGCCTGTTATATACAGCAAATGGTTCTAATGATAAAGCAAACAAAGGGGAAAGAGGGCATCCTTGCTTTGTTCTTTTTAATACTTTAGAGGAGCAAGACATAAAGGAACCAATTTTAACAAGGGAAAAAGAATTATTATATAATTTTATTATTTCAATAAGTCTTGAGGAAAAAAATGTATTCCTTGAGCAGTTTTTGCAAGTATAACAACTGAGAGAATCAAAAGTTTTATCAATATCCAAACTTAATATCGACAATTCTTTTTTATTTTTATTAGCAACATGTATTAATGATAAAAGCCATATAATATTATCTTGTACCATTCTTTTTAATACAAAACCAGTTTGGTCTTCATTTATTAGGTTTGGTATCATAGTATATAATCTTTTTTCCATTATGGTTATTAACATTTTATAATCTACATTTAATAAATAATAATGCGATAGGAAGTACAAGATTTAGGATCTTTGTCTGGTTTCATAATTGGAGATACCATTGAATATTTCCAGGAACATGGGATGGATATCTGCTGAAGTTCTAATTTCATTAAAAGCATTTATTCAAATTTTTAGTATATTTTCTGGGATTGTTTTGTATGTTTCGCATATCAAACCATCCAAACCAGGAGCTTTGTTGTTTTTCGTATTCTTTGCATGTTCCTTTAGTTTTCTCAAATTTACAGGCTTATCTAGTCAATCATTTTGTTCTTTTGTTACTTTTAGATGTTCTTCGTCTTCCATTGCTGCAGTCCTGACTATTGGGTATAGTCCGCGTCCCAGTCGGCCCGAATACCAGAGTATAAGGCTGACGTCGGTCAGGGCGCATTAGACTGACGTCAGTACGTCAGGGTACTAATGCGCATGACCGACGTCATATCCTCAGTCTTTTTTGCCGCATGGTCCGATGCAGAAGCAATTTTGCGAGTGCAGGTTGGCGTTCTGAGATTTTCCGAAACCGGAGTTTCAGACCGAAACAGAGTTGGCTAAGTAACCCCGTTGGGGAACATTTTGTTTTTTTTCTTGCCTCAGTATTTAACCGGATGTCAGAAAAAGTGAATAACTGTATTTCTTGTGGGAAGCAGATACCGCATAGGGATTATCATACATTGTGTATACCTTGTTTAGGGCCTGAGCACGACGTTGTTGGTTGCCGCTCTTGTGCTAGATTTAACAAGCGCACTATTAAGAGGAGGCTAGATTGTGCTAGGTTAGTGTTTGGAAAGCGTTGCAATTATAATATGCCGTCGGATGCTCCGACGCCCGCTTCATCCAAGAAGCGCAAGGACAAAACAGTGAAGCCTAGGGGTGAGGAACCGGCAGTCCCGGACGTCGGTTCTTTAGTAGGCTCAGTGGAGCCAGAGGTTTTGCCAGGAGTCTCCGTGGAGTCTCAGGCGGATACTTTATTGTTACAGGATGTGCCTTCTCAGGAGGTAGGCCAGGCTGAGGGGGCTTCTGAGGTAACTGTTCTTCCCTCTCTTCCCAAGGTAGTTAGGGCATCTCCTTCTGTTGCCAAAGCTTCTTTTAGAGGTAGGCCAAGTTCAGCTTCTGTGGGGGCTTCTCCTAGCATTTCGGGCTCTGTGCCTAAGAAACATATGCTTAAAATGGCTGAAGATTTGATTACTCTAATTAGAGGTTCTATGCCCCGCCTGATAAGAGGCCTAGGGTGGAACAGGAGTTTGATAGTTTTGAACAGTGTTCACAGGCTTCAGAGTCTTCTGTGGAAGACTTACAAGAGTTTCCTACTTATTCTGATTCTGATGTGGATGATTCCACTCCTACAGCTTCTCCTCCTGAGGATTTTTCATTTTCAGAGACTCTTCACTCCATGAGGGAGCACTTTAAATGGGAAGGCCAGGATTACTCTGATTCCAGGAAAAGGCTTAGGGAATTCTTGTTTTACCCCAGCATAGGCCCTTAGCTATTCCTCCTGTGTTGAATGTGGTGGAGGATGTTTTGCAGAGGCTTCCCTGAACCCTGACTCCTTGCCTCCTGCTCCTGTTAAGCCTGATAGGTATTATAGGGTGCCCAAGCTCATAAGTATTTGTTTAAGAGTCCTAGGGCGGACCCAGAAACTATTTCTCAGGGGCCTAAAGGTGTTAAAGCTTCTGTGGTTAAAAATCCTGTACCTTCTGATAAAGAGGCAAGGGCTTTGGATAGGTGGGGTAAGAAAGTGTATACTTCTTCCACTCTAGCCATGAGGGCATTGAATTGTCAGTTTCACATGCTAAAATATCAGAATTATCTCCTTTCACAATTGAAATCTAAGGTGGATGCTTTGGCGGAAGGTATTGAGTGTAAAGAATTGCTGGATTTGGTTCATGTGTCTGAACAAGTGGGTAAGCATTCTTTGCAGTGTGGTTTTGATGCTGTTCAGGCCTCCTCGAGGGTGGCTGCTACTAGTTCTGTTCTTCGCAGACATGCCTGGTTGAAGGATCAGAATTTAGCTGAGCATGTTAAGACCAGGATTTTGGATGCTCCTTTACAGTCTGATGTGTTGTTTGGACCGCCTGTGGAAGCAGTCTTAAAGAAAATGGAAGACAAAGCTAAGTCTATGCAGACTGTTAAAGATTTTTTGCAGGTGCAGCCTCCGAAATTTAGTAGAAATTGGCCTGCTAAGGGGTGGACATATCCTGCTTATGGTTCCCAGTCTAGGGGTAGGTCTAGACGTGGTAGGGGCAGGGCTCAAGGTTCATTTAGGCCTAGATCAGAGAGTTCACCTGCTCCGACTTCTGGTGAGGGCAGGGGTCAGTCCTTTCGTAAGCAGACCCAATGACCTGCCTTTTCAGCTGCCAGTGGATTCTCGTCTGGCAGCTCCTTTGGGAGGAAGATTGTCTCTTTTCAAAGAAAATTGGGATTTAATCACTCAAGACAGATGGGTGCTGGATATCATTCATCACGGTTACAGATTTTATTTCCACACAATGCCCCCTTTCAAAGGCATGCCAGATGTTCCTCCTCCACAAAGAAAAGAGGCTCACAAGCAAGTTTCTCAGTTACTCCAGATAGGGGCCATTCAGCCAGTCCCTGTATCAGAAAGGGGCTTCGGATTTTCTTCTTGCCTGTTCCTAGTACCAAAGAAGGGGAACACGTGGAGACCAATTTTGGATTTATCTATCCTCAACACTTATCTGGACATTCCCAAGTTCAAGATGTTGACGTTACAGCAACTGTTACCTCTGCTGGGCAAGGATCACTGGATGGTAACTTTGGATCTCAAGGAAGCTTACCTTCATGTGCCTATAAGGCTAAGTTGCAGAAAGTATCTGCGGTTTCGAACTGGAGATTTTCATTATCAGTTCTCTGCATTGCCCTTTGGCTTATCTACTGCCCAGAGTATTCACAAAGGTTCTGGCTCCAGTGATAGCTTACTTCAGGCTTCAAGGCATTCAAATCTATCCTTACTTGGACGACTGCCTGCTTCTGGCTCAAGAAAAGGAAGACCTTCTACAGCATCTGGAATATGTCATAGCAGTGCTAAGATGCCTAGGGTATTCTGTGAACGAAATAAAGTCCAGTCTAGTACCCTCTCAAGACATGTGCTTTCTGGGTGTGAGACTGAATACAGCAGCCCAGATGGCCTTTTTTAACCCCGGACAAACAAAAGAGTCTGTCACTTTACTTCCATCAACTATCTCATCAGTCCGTGCTGACTGCAAGGACAGTCCTTCAAGCATTAGGGTTCATGGCATCTTGTATTCTGGTGCTTCCCAATGCCAAACTGCATATGAGGAAGCTGCAATGGTATCTCAAAATGTATGGACACAGCACTGCCAAGATTTGGACACTGTCATTCAAATAATACCTTGCCTTCAAAAGGAATTTTGTGGTGGGCTCAGGAATGTCACCTAAACAAGGGACTCTCTGTGACCCGGCCAGAGGCGAGTCAGATTTTAACGACAGATGCCTCGGACACTGCTTGGGGAGCTCATCTAAATGGAAAGTGGATACAAGACAAGTGGCCTGCCAGACTACAGCATCTACATATCAACATGAAGGAGATGTTAGCAGTCCAGTTTGCATTGATGGCTTTCAAGGAGTTACTTCTTCCAGGGCAGGTGTTGATTCTAACAGACAACACAACTGTCATGTGGTACATCAACAAGCAAGGGGAACACATTCTTATCCTCTATGCAGGCAAGCAATGATTTTATGGGAGACTGCGTTAAGCCTGCAACTAACTCTTCAGGCAAGGTTTCTGCCAGGAGCACAGAACTCCCTAGCAGATGTATTAAGCAGACAAATCATGGATCCCCACGAGTGGAAACTGGATCTTCATGTATTTCAGAAATTGACAGTGTCATGGGGAACTCCAGACATAGATCTGTTCGCTTCTCCACTAAACCACCAGCTGCCAAAGTATTGCACAAAGGGGTTTCATCACACAGCTTGGAAAGTGGATGCTCTGTCTTTCAGTTGGAAAAACCTTCATGTCTATGCCTTTCCACCTCTGCCTCTTCTTCCAAAGGTATTATTAAAGGTCAGACAAGACAGGCCAAGGATGATTTTGATAGCTCCAGATTGGCCTCGGCAACACTGGTACCCACTTCTACGGAGTCTTGTAAAGAAGCCTCCATGGCCTTTACCTCTGATTCCTCATCTGTTATCTCAGAAGGACGGTCATCTGCTCAATGTCAAGCTTCAATCTCTTCATCTCACAGCTTGGCATATTCTGTATTGAAGCACAGCAGGTCTCAGCTTCCTCAACAAGTTTTAAATGTGATTATGGAAGCTAGAAGGCCTAGTACTAGGAGAGTGTACGCAGAAAAATGGAAGAGATTTTTATTTTGGAGTACAGCAAAGAATTTGGAGATTTCAGAGCCTAATTTGAGTGTGGCTCTTCAATATCTTACTGAATTATTGGACAAAGGTTTGTCCTTCTCTTCCATAAAGATTCATGCTGCAGCAATTTCAGCTCACTATGATTGTGACCCACCTTTGTTTTCGCATCCTTTGTTCAAGCAGTTTCTTAGAGGGGCAAAGAATATAAGACCCCCACGTAGAGCTCCTACTCCTGCTTGGGATCTCAATTTTGTGTTGGAAAAACTTACTCTACAACCTTTTGAGCCTGCAGCTACTGCTGAATTGAAATATTTGTCATGGAAGACTGCTTTTCTGTTGGCTATTACTTCTGCAAGAAGGGTGTCTGAGTTGCAGGCCCTTATGGCAGTAGAGCCCTTTTGATTTTCCATAAGGACAGGGTATCATTACGTACTAATCCTTCCTTTATGCCTAAGGTGGTTTCTAGTGTGGCTTTAAACCAAACTATTCATTTGCCTACGTTTTTGCAGATCCTCAAAATAAAGGGGAAAAGATTTTGCACACTTTAGATGTACACAGGCAATTGCGTTATTATTTGAGCAGGACTAAGAATTTTAGGCAGTCTCAGCAGTTACTTGTTTCTTTTGCTTTGGGTTCACAGGGCAAGCCTGTGTCAAAACAAACTATTTCTAGGTGGATTGGCTTTTGCATTGCATTTTGTTATTCCCATCATGGCAAAGAGGTTCCAGCTGGGATTAGGCCTCATTCCACTAGGGCTACTGCCACTTCAACAGCATTTCTAAGGGGTGGCAACTAAGGATATTCTGGAAGCAGCTACTTGGAGTTCAGTGCATACTTTCTCTAGGCATTATCACCTGCCTATATACTCTAAGACTAGGGCTGGTTTTGCCACAGCTGTTTTACAAGGCATGTTGTCAGCTCCTGCTACTTTATAATTTGCCAGCCTCCCTTACCTCTGCTTTGGGATTCTACCCAATAGTCAGGACTGCAGCAATGGAAGACGAAGAACATAGTACAGTTTTGTACCTACCATAAATGTAGATGTTCGAGGATTCCATTGCTGCAGTCCAATTTACCCTCCCTCCTTCTCCTCTGTGTTTAGGGGTGGTTGTGTAGGTGAGTTTACATGCTTATATTTTATATAGATATGTATATATTGTTGTATATATTATACATGTTTTTGGTGCAGGTTGTTTTGGGGACTTGTCTTTTTGGGTCTTCTGACATCTGGGGCAAGAAAAGACTGAGGATATGACGTCGGTCATGCGCATTAGTACCCTGACGTACTGACGTCAGTCTAATGCGCCCTGACCGACGTCAGCCTTATACTCTGGTATTCGGGCCGACTGGGACGCGGACTATACCCAATAGTCAGGACTGCAGCAATGGAATCCTCGAACATCTACATTTATGGTAGGTACAAAACTGTACTTTTTATATTCTTCTTTAAAAATGTATCGGTTATATTGCTATTATCTAACTTTAAATTTCTGTTATTAAGTTCTTTATAATGCCTCCTAATGACTTCTAAAATCTCTTTGAGAGCTATAGCTTTTTTTTACTTTACTGCCTATATAATACTCACTTTCTTTAATATGATTTATATTATTTAATGCCTTTGATCTAATTGCTACTCTATGTAAATTTTTGGAATATAAGTTTGTAAAATTAGTTTTTCCATGTTTATTGATATTTTATGATTTAAAATTTCTATGTATTTTTCATTTAATGTTTTAAGTTCTGCATTCATTTTATCTGATGGTTTCAAGTTCATTAATCAATCTAGTCTTGCCTGAAGGATATTTAATTCATTATCACATTCTTTCTCATTCAATAAATACCCACTTTTTATTCTACCATATATATATATATATATATATATATATATATATATATATATATATATATATATAGGCCTTTAGCGTGTCCCATAGAATAACATCTGAAACTTCTCTGTTATTACCGGTATCTAAAAATAACTCTAATTCCTTTAAAAACATTCTTTAAATCCTTTGACTTTGACAGTATAAACTGCAATTATTTGCCAAAATGTTAATTCATTAGGTTTTAGATTAATATTAAAAATATTAGCATTATGGTCCTACATAGGACAATAAGTTATTGATACTTCATCAACTTTGGAATATAGCCCACTGGATACAAAAACTTTATCAATATTTGTTTGAGTGCCAAATCTATATTGGTAGTGCGTATAACTCAATGAATGTGTTACTTTCAATTCTTGAATATCTCTAATATTTATTAAGCTTATAAAGTTATTTAGTTGTTTAGCAGTAGCTGTTATTTTAGACTTCTTATCCTTAATAGTGTCCTTTTATGATAATATGCAGTTGAAATCTCCAGCCAATAAAATTTTACCTTTCACATGCAAAGTTGTGATGTTTAGATATTTTTTGCTATTTTGGCACCAGTTCCAGGAATTCAATCTTTATTAATAAAGGTGTAAGCTTTTTATCAATTTCAAGAACTACTAACCCCATCATATCACTTTTATAACTATAAAAATCAATTACTTTAAGCATAGTCTGTGAATTTTTCCAAATAATTACCGTGTCTCTTCCTTTCACTCTATAATGAGAATCTACAAGTATTACATATTCTGTAGAGATCAAGTTCTTTATATCTTTTTTTATTTAATGTGTCTCTTGCAGAAAAATATATATTTGCTTTATTCATTTTATATATTTAAATAAACTCCTTTTTAATAGGATTATTTAAACCATTCACATTTAATGAAATACATTTATATGTTGTCATTGTTAAAGTGTGATGAGTCTAAGTTAAATAAAAAGTTTGATAAGTTTTAGTGTTGTCAGAATGTTTTGTTATGGACAAAAACCTAAACCTATTTAACAATAATAAAATAAATGTAGTCATAATCCCGAGCATGTAATGTGTCATTCTTGGTTTGATGACATACCCATACTTTTTTTTTTTAATTTCCCCTCTAATCTCCTGCTTTTACCTCTAATAATGTCTATTTAATAACTTATATTAAAAGCCGAAAGACACAACAACATTAATACTTACCTCTTCATATTACTAAGAATTCATAGTTATCTGGTTGTATAAATAACTTGTATATATCTAGAATTCACTGAAGAACATATGTTACAAACTATTTACAACTCATAATCAACACCCTGAACCCTTTTAATTTCTTCAAATCCATTCATTTCCTACTTTCTTTAATATGCATATAAAACATATTTATCTTATAATTCTGATACAGATCTGCCAATTATAATCTATATTATTGTCAACCAACTAATTCACAAAACAAATATTAACTTATATATGTATGAGCATTTTATTTCTCTTTTTAGATTTTAATTAAGGTCAATAACATTTATTACGATTCTATAGTTAACATCCTATTAAAAAAATGTATATGTCTAATATCGGCATATTATTACCTAGTTTAAGTTTAAATCAGCTGATATGTTATTCCTTTGTAACACAGTATCAACATTTACTATCTCTCTTAACATTTGGTGTAAAAAATCTGGACAAAGTCTCAAACAAGGTAGGGTAAAAAAAATCTAACAATAAAATAATTTCTTTATCATTACTGTCACAATTCTATAAAGTTAATATAAGAAACCATTTTCATATCAATATAAATTTTTTAAATTTCATGAAATTTGGGACTAGTACATCTATCATCATTCTCTATCTTCACTCTATAATATTTTACTATCAATTCTTCAGAGAACCATAGGTATAAGAAAAAATTAGTTAAAAACCCTGTAATTAAAATCTAGACAATCTATAACAGTATATATAGTCACGAAGTACAACTTTTGCCATAAAGTATAATAAAGTAGAATTATTCATTACAAAGCATACATGCCATCTCATCAGAGCACTAAATTATTATAAATAAACATGACTAATACAAGTCTAATTTCCATATAATGTGCTTTTGCTTTTCATTTGCTTGTTTTTAAGATACACTCCATTAACAAACCACCACACCCCATGAAAGTCTGCAATTATGATATACAAGATATTATTGGAAAAATAAATCCACTTCTTTTACGTTTCTATCCACTTATAATTCAGATTCCAAAACACTATAATAGTTTTGTAATCCTGCTTAGCTTAGTAACAAGGAAGATGCATATTTATTAGATAAATAACATAATTACTGAGTAATTTTCCTCTAGATTAAATAACCCACTTTTAACAATGTATTTTTATATAATACTATCAATCATAACCAGTAATGTGTTCTTGTTTATTTTTTGTTGAAATTAATATGATTCAAATGGATCCTACGTATCTGTCTAATGATATATATAATGGGGTTGTCTTGTAATACAAGTATGTAGAGACTGCCAGAGCTTTTATTCCATATCTATCTATATATATATATATATATATATATATATATATATCTAGGACTGTTGAACAAAAATTCAACAGTCTGAATCCACTATCACCAAACACACTTTTATGAAAGCGCTTTCACCGAAAAAGCCCTTTCGTTAAAGTGTGTTAAAAAAAAAATAAACATTACATTTAAATTTTTGCAGGGGGGGCTCGCCCCCTACACCCCTTACTTTTATATTCTCACTTTAAGGTCACACTATAGTGGGGAAAAGGGAATTTTCCCTTATCCCCACTGTAGTGCGATCTCCACAACAGGCATACTTATGCGAAAGTGCTTCTTCGGTGAATAGCACTTTCATGTAAGTATGCCCGGCCGTTTTACATTCGGTGAAATAGCTGGTCGAGCATTAGTCCAAGCATTAGTCCTGGACATATATATATATATATATATATATATATATAAAATGTAATAAAATAAATCATTACTAATGTAGTTATTAGTTAATGTAGCCACTGAACTCTACTTACATGCATTCCAGATGACTAGCATCTTACCTTGAGAAGATAATTCTTCATATTTCTGGAAATTGTTTTTCTAGATGATATGACTAATAACATGAATACTTAAATTATATTTACATAGTGTATCTAATAATAGCAGAACCTCATTTTGTAGGGAATTTCACTGAATACTATTTCTGAAACTAAAATGTTTAATAAAAGACAGCCAGTCAATATTATATTTAGAATGATAGGAAATCAGAAAGGGCTGTATAAACAGGGATGTTCTACAGTATTTAGAGTTAGTTATATATCTGTTATTATACAGATCTGTTCTGTTAATGCTAATAAATATAAGTTCAGCCAAGGCCATGCTCAAATACAAGCAATCCAAAACCATATGATCCAGCACAAAAAGCACTTAAAAAAAAAAAGAACATCATCCACCATCATGATGATTCCAAATATTCAAAAAGCATATGTCACTGGACTCTTTGATCCTTCCGATTGTCATCTATAAAGAGAATCCCATAGTCAAAAATCATACAAAGCCAGATGGATAAAAATGATGTTCAGCCAGTTTACCCCATTCCAACACTGTGCAGCTAATATTTTAACAAACTCAAACAGAAAAAAGCACATCACCTATCTCCTTATGAAAGACAGAACCCCACATCAATTATAACATTTTGACAATTCTATAAAATGTTCATCCATCCGAGTCTCCACTAGTCTATACAGAGGTTCACAGAACATCATAGTCAAGTATCCAGTGCTCAAATACCATGTAGAAAGGTTATGATGAAGCCAATATATTCTAGATATTATAAAAATTAATCACTATGCTAAAAACTGGTTTTATGATGTAAAACAATCACTATATAAAACATACTTGTAATTGAAGCGGCTGAAAGTCCTACACTATCTCATCGATCCATTGCAATATTTGATTCTAACATTGCTGCCTTAAAGTCAGAGATTATCATCTTCCTGATGTTGCCGTCTGTTCAAAAAATTGTAGTTTTCCTTCTATATGACTCATGATTCAGTTACAAATCTCCAAACAGTCAAAGATTTTCTCCTTAGCAGTGGGAAAAGGTAACAAAAGCAAAATTAAACTGAAAAACAACACTTAAAACTGTCAGTCAGTGAGTTAAACTTTTAAATAGATGAACGGAAATTGTGGAACATTTACAACAACATGAATACAATATAAAGTTTACTAGTATATCTTATAAGGTTTTATGATGTAAATAGTTTAATTTAATTATATATATATACACAAAGAGACATATTTTTAACATATTTACTCAAAATAAATAAATAAATAGAATCAAATCAACCCCCCTGCCCAGCACCAGTCAGATAATAAAATGCATTAAATCAGCATTCTATGTTTAAAGTAAAACTCATTGTCACTTATATTTTAATTACTAAAAACCTCTTAATATTTCAGTATTTAAAAGCATACTTCATTTTTTTAATTCTAAATGTGTGCATGTATACCTATAAAGAAATGAAGTATACATTTTACAATACTATAGTTTTCTAATAAGTACTAATTTATCATGATAGATAATATTGAATTACATGTTACTGTATATGATTATATTAATATTACTTTAACTTGAATAAATGTAAAGGTTTTACCATAGAAAAATGATGATCTTCTGTGCATCTGAAAAATACTTTTCTTTTAATCACTATGTTTATTAGTACTATATGTGATAAGAACAAGTCAAAAGAAAAAGAAAAGTTTCATTTTTACTTTTCTTTATTTATTTATTTTTTTGCTGCTACTGTTTCCTTTTGTTGACCATCCATTCTATGATATACATCTTTTTAAACTCATTGAAGACCAGTCCATTTCTTCTTGGTTATCTAGAAGCTTATTTTTCTGGGCATAGTCCAGTGCTTAATCCAATGAGTTGAATATCTTTTGTCCTTCAGATAAAAACATCTTTAATCTTGCAGGAAAAAGGATTTGAGCTTTAATATTTGATTTTTTAAAGACTTTTAATTAATGGCACATATACTTTCTTGTTAGACATTACTGCAGATGTATAGTCATTGTCAAACCTAATTGTTTTGCCATTAAAAGTTATTGCTGAGTTTGACCACATTGTTTTCAGTATCAAATCTTTATCTTCTATAGACATGAATCTGACAATAATAGATCTTGGTGAAGATTATTTTTTGTTGTTCTAATATTTGAAAGAGCGATGTGCTCCTTCAATTCCAAAAGAAAGTGTTTCAGGCAGATTAAGGATTCTTGGTAACCAAGTATCCAGGAATTGTATCATATTATTCCCCTTCTTCTTTTTCCAGTACACCATAAATTATTATACTGTTTCTTCTGGACCAGTTTCAGGACCATTTATTTTGTCTAAAGAGTAGTGTTTTGTTTTAGCAGGAACTCCACTTGAGTTTCATTTTCATTTAAACTACCATCCACACCATTTAATGATTTCTCTATAGATGTGATTTGACATGAATTGTTTTTTCTTTTTTTTTTTCTATTATTGCATTTGGCTAGTCAATTTGTCTCTTATTTTATTGTATCAATCTTCTTCTCCAGTTTGTCTATTTTGACTGATATCTCTTGCATACTAGTAACAAGAGTCTGTAATTCTTTCTTCTTTCCATTTTCTTGTGAGAAAACTTTAGAATGACTTATGACTTCACTTATTCAACTGAACCTCTGACAGGATTAAATTAATATATAGACTTCAAAACTCTATTTTCCTGCTGAATTTTCTTCACTATTTGTTGTCATAAATGTTATTGTTTTGAACATTATTTCTTTCTTAAAACTTAAAAAATCCTGTCAGAAAAAGTAAACAGAGGCAGAGCAGAATTTTTATGCTAACTGCTTGGCATCCTGGTCACTCCCCTCTGAGTTTTTCTAATCATATCAGCTAAATGATTAATGATACATTGTATAAAAATGTTTATAAAGTCTAGGAAATCAGAAATTATGAAATCGTTTGTTAGTTACATTAGACCTAAACTTGATAATGGAATAATAATATGGAAACCTTATAAGAAAACAAGCATGAGTAAATTGGGAAGGGTACAGAAGAAATATATCAAGGGCATCCATGGATGTGAAAATTTAAGTTATTATGAAAGATTAAAATATCTGAACTTGTACAGTGCCTATTACAGACATTTAGAGGAGACCTTATTCAGGCAAATAGGGTATTTTAGAAAGAACTACCTCTGGGAATACTTTGGGTTATCAAAAAGTGGTAGTGAATCATCACATAATATATGAAGAAGATTATATAGAAATGAAAGGCTACCTAATTAGTTCTCTGAGATGGTAGCTGATGTATGGAATGGACTACCAAATACATTAAAGCAAGCACTAGTTTGGATATTTTTAAGAATAACCCGGACACTTGTTATGGGAATAACTGTTCTGGTGTATTCGTAGGCTCGAAAGGGCATTATTGCCCGTGCCTGAAATATCTGTAAGTATGTGTATAATTTTAAGAGGAAGTCTGCTCTGTCTCCCTTCCTGCACCCATCCCCCCATTACTCTGACTCTTCTGGTGAATAGTTGAATCTGACAGTAATTCATATAGAAGTCCTTGCCAGATGACTGCAACCAAGTCTGGATTTGATAAACAATAAGTAACTACTATAAGTTTCACTGGCAGGGTCACGGCTGGCTTATCTAGTACTCCCACGGCTTTTCAATTGACGTGCCTAAAAAAACACTGTAAGCTGATATTGGCTTGCTATACAAAGTGCTGAAGTGTCTTTTTGTCGAGGCATTTCAATACAGAAAAAATGGATGCAGGACTTGGAGCTCATAATTGCGTCCCCTAACACTTTACCTTTGTCACAGCTACCTACTCAGCCCCACCTTTGCTATGCTACTGCTTACTGGTACTTGTATTGGTCATGGACTGGCAGTCTCAGCCGTGTTAGCTTCTGAGGAATTACAATCTCAGCAAATGACCTCTACATCAATCTCTAAGGATTAATAGCTCTTGAAACTAACCCACTTCATCATTGGAGAAGGCCCACCAAGGCCATGTTCCTCTATATCTTTACTTGCAAATGGACTGTCTCTATCATTAACCCTGTAATGGTATTTGTGGGCTTACTACATCTCACCGGACTCTGCAGCGGTCTCTGTCTAATGACCTCCATTATTGTTGACCATACCACTAATTGTTGACTGACTTTTACTGGTCCTCGTGTAATGGCCACCACTTTCATGAATTTGTATGCTGGCCAGTATGGACTCTGGGCCCCCTTAACTGATAACACTGGTTATTGAGAAGTAACCATCACAGTCACCACTCCATGCATTTGCCCTGGGGTTTGATTATACTGCTAATATATTAGTCTAGGGGATTGCTCCCTTTAACAGTGATCCTCTTAGTGGGGATTGGCTACATCCATGCTTGAATTCTATTGTGGGTATTAGGGTATGGCCGATCACTGACCACTATACTGCTTCATGAATTGTCATTGCCATAAACCCATGTTTGTCACTGGGGACTGACTGCTTCTGCCTATTTGTCATTAGAGACTGTCACAGCTGTAAACCCAAGTCTGACATTTGAAACTGACTTTTTCTGCTGTGATCCCATGATTTTATTATAAAAAGACTGGTTGTCTATTTCATGAACAAATGCTTGCTGTTACAAAATGATTTCCTCAGTCTCACATCCTTTTGATGATTCATATTTTGCCAGCTTCAGTATCTGTCTCTGACAAATGGCCATCTTGTTCTTTTACTTTTGTTTCTGTCCTTAAGAAGTGACTGTCTATTGTTATTTATTCTATTTTTTGTCCTTAGAAGGTAAGCACATTTACAAATGAATCCTGCAAGCACATTTACAAATGAATCCTGTATTAGTCTCTAGCCAATGGTCAGCTCTCAGTAATCTCCATACTGGTCTTTAAATACTGACTGCAGAAAAATATATCAGTCACTTGGCACTGGAATATTCTGTCAGTGATCATTCTATGGGTCTGGTGGACACTGGCGACCTTTGTTCCTGACAGCTGCATTATCTTTGTTTTTAACCTGCACACTCATCTAAGGAAAATGAATGTCTCCGTCTCTGAGAAAGTACTGATTCTTAGATGTTGCTGCTCTGCTGGTAACCAGTGTATATCTTCATAGGTCACAAATGCATTTGTCACTGACATGTCTTTTGGTAAGCTGATCCTGCTTGCATCTGTTACCATCTTGCATAGTACTCCTTAGGAAGTGGTCATTTTAGTCAATGAGCCCATGCACAAATATTTATTTATTTATTTCCAGTTTGATTACCGAGGAGGTCCACTGGGCTCAGAGAGCCCATTTTCAGTGGAGGCCCGGGGAGAAAAGCTCCATATTACATACAAGTACACAAAAATGAAATTATATAAATTAATGTGAAAAGTACAAATGCATAATGGCAAGACAATTCTTAAACATATTTACAAAGTTGTTTAGAGAACTATTTGTACAATAATTAAGTTGACAGAGGCAAGAGAATAGTGTTTACTTAGTTAATAAGCATTCACAATTATAGCAAACACAGTTATTAGTTGTAGGTTAAAAATTTGAAGGTTGTAATATATATAAATTTAGAAGAAATGGAAGAGATAAAGGTGGGAAGTACACTGTTAGTTTAGAATAGATTATAGTTTCTGGAGTATTCATAGAGATATCGTTGAACTGTAGTAAAAGTAGAGTTCACACATGGCAGGTGTGATTGCCATAGTTAAACAGCATCAGCTAATATAGGTAGTTAGTAAAGATTATTGTTCTCAGTAAAAGGGGATGAGCTCAAGGACTATGTACAGTATTTACATTGTGTACATTTAAGGTAGAAAAGCAATATTAATAGTTTAGCATTACATTTGACTCAGAGGGAGGCAGATGTTTAGGAGGTTATTAGATTTAGAGTGAGGCAGCTGATTAGGAGAACAGCCTGGGGTGCAGGAATATGTAGAGAGGTTCCACGAGGAAGTATACATAGAAGAGTCTAAGCAGGTTAAGTAGGGAGAATACAGTTACATTTCCAATACTGGGTGAAGTAGGAATGAAGCTGGGTTTTAAAGTATTCATAGTTTTCAGAGAGTCTAAGAGAAGAAGGGAGGGAGTTCCATTTTTTGGTTAAGGAAGAAGATAGGAGAAGGTGACCAGCGGGAAGTTTAGGTTTGTATACAGAGAGGAGATTCTGGTGGGCAGATCTGAGGGCTGTGTGGGAGGTGTAAAAGGGTAAGATATTTGCTAAAGCAGGGCATAAAGTTGGTTTGAAAATTAATTTGTGGGCAGTAGTGAGTTGAAGGTAGTCGAGTTGATTGGGAAGTTCTAGCCACTTTAGCAGGTGGAGAGATGTGCAGTTGTGGGAGGAGTAGTTTGCTTTAGTTGCGAATTTAGCAATTTTGTTATAACATGTTTCTAGTTTTGAAGAGATGGAAGAGGATAAGTTGGTAAGTAGAGGAGCACCATAGAAAAGAGAAGGTAGTAAGTAGGTAGTGGCAAGAGTTTGTCTGGTAGATGAAGAGAGGAATTGGGAGTGTCTATATAGTATGCCAAGTTTCTGGTGAGTTTTTTTAATGTTTAGCTGAATATGTGTATCGAATTTTAGGTGTTCATCTATCGTTACCCCAAGTAGTTTAGCAGGAGACAATTTCTATAGAGAAGTAAGTATGACAAATGATACTGAAAGACTGTTTGTCAAGGTGGAGGGTTTTTGAGGGGGGAGAAAAGTAGAATTTTGGATGTATTAGCATTTAGGGAGAGATGATTTTGAAGCATCCAGTTTTCAGTTGTAGAAAAGTCCAATGGAGTTTTTGCTAGGAGGTCAGGGAGATTAGAAGCAGAACAAACTAATGTTGAGTCGTCTGCGTATCACACTATTTTAGTGTTAGGAATGGCAGCATGGAAATAATTACTAAATACATTGAAGAGCACTGGGCCGAGTATGGATCACTGGGGAACTCCAGTAGGGGTGGGTAGGATGGCTGAGGTGCCAGTTTGCCACTTCACAGCGTGGGATCTATTAGAAAGGTAGCTGTTGAATCATAATAGAGTGTTTTGTGAGAGATTAAGATTAGATAGATGATTTAGAAGGTGGGTATGGGAAACAGTGTCAAATGCTTTGGAAATATCTAGAAGGATAGTGGATACAATTTCTCCAGAATCACAGGCATGATTTACTAGGTCTAAGAAGAGAGAAGAGCAGTTATTGTACTATGTCCAGGACAAAAACCGTGTTGTGTTGGGGTGAGGAGGTGATTATTGGTAAGGCATGAGCTGGAGGTGGATGCATTTCTCAATTATTTTTGAGACTGGGGAGAGAATGGCTATTGGGGAGTAGATTTACCAGCTAGAAAGGCTCTTATACTGGTCCTTGTGGAATGGTCATTAATATCGCTGATCCCTGCTAGGGTAGTAGAGCCCATAGCAGCTCAGGAAATATATAAACAGTAATAAAGACAGATAAATAATAATGATGATGATAGTGTACAAAACAGCCAAAGCTACTGCCAAACCTTTATTTACTTTTGTCTTTCCTTCCCCTATCAGCTCTCCTTAAGTCTTCGTTCCTATAGCGTACGTATTAATTTTACTTTGGTAGACTTCTGCGTGTACCTGTGACATCCCTATTCTTCAGTGTGATATGCTGCTTGCCTTAGAGGTTACATTGCTAACATTTGAAAGGCTAAGAGTTATTACAAACTTTAATTTCCAAGTTGTTGGTTTAATTCCTTCAGTCTCCATTTACATGTCTTGTGACTCTAAGTAAATCTTTTCATTAGGCTAAAGATCGCAGGTCAGTTCCAAAAAGAAACAGTTGTACATAGCACACCTTAATTGGCTAAAAATAAATCTCTACCTGGCTTTCTTAGTGCATTTTCTGCTTTCTGGGATAATTCTGCCAGGAGTGGGCAGGCATGGGTTCATCACCATTCGAGTGGTGCTGTTGGTACTAAGCACAAAGCTTGTACTTCCTACTTATTATAGCTAACTCTGATGCATACAAAGACTGTAGACTCTTCTGGCACTACAAAGTTTCAGCAGTGACATCTGACTAGTGTGCATGTATGCAAACACTGAGGTGCGTGTTTATACTTTCTCATCACATCGTCTAAGTTTGTTTTTTGCCACTCATAGTATGGCCCTGACTGAACGATTCTTGTTTTTCAATCTGTAGTATAATTAATGTAGTGGAACCACCCCCAGTTAAGGTACTGCCTAGTTTTCTATTGCTATTTATTTCACTTTAATCCTGTGTCTTAATGTAGCAAACTTGAATGAATTTGGTTTTGATGAATGAATCCTTTTTGAGATGGTAATTGTATTTACCCACCCCAAAAAAAATCCATTTAGCTAATCAAATAGCTCCATGCGATGGCTTTTAAAGAAGTGGTGTACCACAATTTTTGACTTACTTTATTTCTATAATCATCAGTCTGGGAACCTGGCTTCATGGCATTCTTGTAATAGATAACTGGTGTGTAGAGGCTGATAAAAGGTCTTGATTATGGAGGCATGAGAAATTTAACATAGGAATGAATGGACAATTTCAAATAAATTACTCAAGAATTGAAAGCAGACCAACTGATTGGGCGCTGATAATAGTTTATCTAGTAAGGTATCTAGTTTTGGCATTCCAAGTAGGCAGATATTTTTCATTTGGTTCATCTGCCACCACCCAAGCACCAACAGCAGCCCCAAACACTCCTTTTTATGTACACATTTTTATGTTATTTTCAGATATGTCGAAAAGCTGATAGCAGAGACTATGCCCACTGCAGGGGTAAGGGTTTTCTACTACCTTGTGCTTTATTCTTCTAAAAGCACCTGGCCGCCAGACAGGTCAGTACATTATAAACATTGAGACAGTATTTGTACTGTAGTGCCTGTAGCAGTCTAGCTTCCAGCTTTTTCTATTGTCTTCTGAGTTTGTCTTCCTGCCAAGAGTAATAGATGCTTTAGATAATGACGTATGTTAGAGACTGGTAATGTCACAGTATCTCTAAGGGCTGAGATGGAAGAGCATTTGAAAAATCAGTCAGCATAACTGACTTGTAAATATAGAATAATACATAATTAAAAAGAAGGTACATGGAGGTGGGTTATCATCCTTTGAGGGACAGCTGTTTAATAAAACAGTAAGGCACGGTAATGCTTGTACTTCATCATCGTCTAACGTCACTCTTTTGGTGGTTCAAATTTTGAGGCAAACTGTTAAATTCCAAGAAGAGATGTTGTTGCATGATAACGCACAACAACAGAGTACCATATCTTACTACTCTGATGCAAAGCTGAGTCCCGATAATAGTTACCTTTTCTGTGCCCAACCAAAATACAGTGACAGCATTGCTGACTATTGTCATTCCTGTGGATTTTTAGCCACTGAGTGGTCTTTAATTTGCATAGTCACTGGATAACTTAGCAATAAACATGACCTAGGTCTGTGTTATGGTAGAATTTTTTCATGCTAATGATGTTTTTGAGGAGCAGTGTGCATGTGTGTGTTTGTGTCAGGTCAGGATTTTGCTTTTATACAAATACCTTTTTAACGTGTTTATTAATTCATTTGTTTTACTTTAGTATAGTGTTATTAGGTTCCCTATTAGATAAACGAACACATAAAATGTTAAGTGTGACATGCTTGATAGCTTTAAAGCAAAAGTTCATCAAAGTGAAACCTAAGAATGTCAAAACAAGGAGTTTCGAAAAGTTATAGTTGGCCAGCCATCAGGAAGCCAACAGCTAACTTCAAAACATTCACCTTGTCTAGCTGCTCTTACAGTCCTCCAATGTGGTGTGGTCTCCTCGTCCACCCTGTGTAATGTTATGACAGTCCTCCACTGTGGTGCGATCTCGGAGTTGGTATATTTAAGTGGGGTGTGTGGGGGACACAGCCCCTCCCCACACTTTATTTTGTTTGTTGATTTGTTTTTGTTTTTTTTTCGGGGGGGGGGGTTAAATGGTGTACAGTACATTTTAGCCATCAGCCGTTGGCTTCCTGACAGCTGGCCAACTATAACTTTTCAAAACTCTTTGTTTCGACATTATGGGGTTTTGCTTAGATGAACTTTCATTTAAAGGCTGTCTTACTTGACGTTTTAAGCATTCGTTTATCTAATATAGACCAGTGATATTATAGGTGCACTGAATAAGCTTCTGAATAGCATGCTCTCTGCCATTATCCTAGTGACCTCTAAACTCAAAGCATGAGGTTAGAGGCATATAGATGATCCAGCATATTTCCTAATTAACAAATGATAGATACATACATAGATACAGAGGAAATTAATATGCCATTTAAGATGTCACAAATTACTTTGAAACAGCTTTAGAATTAAATGATGACATTTGTCAAGTGCCAGTCTTATGTAGTGGAGATACCAGACACTGGTGTTGTAAAAAATATGAAAACACCTGGGGTGCTGAACTCTGATTCCCATAAAACTCCTTTCATGCTTCTGCTAGGTTACCATGTACTAGGTTTTCCCTAAAAATCTTCTTTTATGAAGCAGTGTGAATGTTTTCATTTAAAAAAGGATTGAAACCTTGATGTTATATTGTATTGCGGCAGTAGTCGTCATATAGCTGTTGAGATCACACATTTTACTTGAAAAGAAATCTGTAACCATTTATATGTGAACCCAATTCTCCCATAATGCTCTCACTGTGTTAGGAGGCACTGTGCAGTTGATGTCAGTTTAGTTTACATATTTTCTTATTATTGCAGTTGAACTGTTTGACACATCGTGGAATTTAATATAGTATTGCAGGACTTATTTTATTTAACACATTCGTTTTCAAAGCAAAACATTTTGTGTCTGTACAATAGTGATTTTTGCCACTTTGAACAATATGAAAAGTACTTTTTTTATAAATGTTTGTAATTTCTACTGTTCACAATAAAGTTTTAATGTAAAAGAGGTAGTATTCAAAAGTAAGAATGTATGTAGCAGAAAAAAAGATTTTTCTTTCTCGGAGTCAAACAGAATGTGTGTCTTTTCATGACCATGGTGCTAAAAGGATAAAATTTTTACTTTAACATATTCTTAACTAATCAACAACAGTTTTTAAATACATTATTTTGTTCTGCACTGGCACATCTGAATGTACTCACAATAGACATAAGACTTAAAACACCACAGGGTGTAAATGCTGCAAACTAAATTTGTGTGTACATCGAACATATCTGGCATGGGTAATGCTTTTCCAATAGTCAGTTTTTTATAGGGAGCTTAACTGAATTATTGTGTGATATGTAATCTCTCTGTAGAATATGACCTCAAGAGGAAGGGCTGTCTACTCGCTGGGACAGCTGAGCTCCACTAGGATTTGCACTTTTTTCATTGTGTGCAAAATATGCAGTCTATGAGTTTTAGAAACCCATTGAGAGCTGCTTATATTTTCAGCTGGCTCCTATTTTGATATACCATGTGGTGAAAAAGGACTTAGTACCTGGATTTGTGAGGAGTTAATGTGCTCAAAACAGAACAAGGGTGATGAATCCAAATTAGAAGATGCTCATATAATAAACTGCTTAGGAGAAATCAGTCTGTATGGATCAGTTACATTCATTTTCCTTTATGTTTGTGCCAGTGCATAAATACATTGTACAATACACTTCATTTTCATGTCTACATTTATAGTTAACAACAGCTGACAGTAACTTTATACACTATTATTATTAAGCACACACACACCACTGTACATTAATGCTGTGGCAAAGATATATGATCAGATCTTGCCTCTGATGAATACTGTTACAGTTGCAGTTATAGTTAACAAAATCATTATTTTTAATAAAGTCATGTCAAACTAAAGATCAGAAGTGATTACGTGTAAATTACTTTTTGTATAATGTTTATCGTTTTAATGTATTCTTTCTTTACAAGGTGGTTTAGCAAAGGGTGTCACTGAGTGCCCTCTGCCAGATTCTCTTTTTAATGTATTCTTTCTTTACAAGGTGGTTTAGCAAAGGGTCTCACTGAATGCCCTCTGCCAGATTCAGATAGAAGAGGAGAATGGCGTTATACTTTCATTGATTAGTTTGAGGTAACGGGGATGGAATAACCTTTCATATGTATGAGTTCTTCATTTGTAATACAGCAAACAGCTGTTAAATCAGCACGTAAAAGAGTATGGAAGTGTGACAAACTGTGACCAATTCCTGTTTAAGTGGTATTTTTGTTTTATACACATGCTTCATGTTAAATGCAACCACACATACCTGCAAGATAGAAAGAATGCATGACAAGTTAATGTGAGAAGGATTTATCTACATGGGAGTGGTGTGACTTAAATAATATTACTGATATGTTAGGCATAAACGGGGATGTCTCAGAGCAACAAGTTTCCTGTTTTGAGCTTCCCATTATATGTATGAAGTTTGCGTTAAGGCGATACATTTTACTTTTCATTCTGGATTTTTTCAGGAAAGTCAGTAGGATTCCAAATGATTGAAAAAGTTCAAGGAAAAGAAAAAATAATGCTAACCGTTTCTTCTCTCGTTTTTATTAACTTTCTTGCTACAGTTGAGGTGTGGACAAGGTACATCTGGTCAGATGTGAAGGCAAAGTATTGATATTTGGTCATTGTATGCCATGAGTTATCTCTAGGGTCTTATACAAGGACAAACAGTGGTGATTTGCAGTGTTCAATAAACAAAGCTCAGTAGATCCCTTTTCATAGCTTTTGAACCACCAGACGTATTACATTTTTATACATTGCTGCTCAGCATTCTGTTGCATAGATGGATGCCATGCACCATTAATAGTTTAGGTGAAGAGGCTGTATGGTTAAAATATTTAAACTTTCACATAATGTATCACAAATCTAGCAGCCAGTGTTGTTATTCTGCTTTGTCTACATAGAGGAGCAGTATAACAGCAAATAAAGGGCTGATATTTTTTTATATGCAAGTAAGAAACTGAATTTGACAAAAAAACAAGAAAAAAAATTATAAATATTTAGTCTCCTGTGTGATTATCAAGTGCTTAGTTAATAAGACGTCAGAGTTTAAACTCCTCAGTCCAAGACATATTTGAATAGGTTAAAAAAACAAGCAAACATTAGCAGCCATGTTATAGATGGTTGTAGAAATTTTACTGGAAAATTCTTTCCCTTGCAACTTCATAAATCAATAGCAGCACTCCATTCCCACACCATCTGCACTTGTCGTCTGTGCCCCTTGACAGCTTGTGCCTGGGGCAGCTGCCCCCCTTTGCCCCACCATAGTTATGGCTTTGATTATTTGAAACAGCAATGTCATGAACTGCTGTAGGAATTCAATGTGTAATATATGTACTGTATTTCTGCTTCTGTCAGAATTCAGTGTGTAATATATGTGCTGTATTCTTGCGCCTGTCAGAATTCAGTAATATACACATACTGTATTGTTGCGCCTGTTAGAAATCATGTAATGTACGTACTGTATTTTTGCTTCTCTCAGAAGTCAGTGTGCCAAATATGTACTGTATTGCTGCCCTTGGTCTTGCTTAGGCCATATATCATTAATGATATTGCTATATAAATATGATTCATGTAAATGTCATCAGCTCTGTATTACTTTTGACACATCTGCTTGCTTTTTTCACTGTCACAGTAGTACTACTTTGTATTCCTTTATGTTCTCCTTCTGGGCAAGTAGAAATTATACTTGCATTGTGGCTTTTTGTTACTAAACCACATATGTCTTAAACTTTTATCTTCCAGCCCCAGTGAACAACCAAACGGACATACCTTCATGTGTACTTACAGACATAAATGAATGGCCGATGCTTTCTTAAGGCAAAGGAAGTAAATGAAAACATTTGGCAAGAGGTGAAGGACTTTATGAAGGTGTAATCAGAGGAGTTTTCTGATGATGGTTGCAGTGTTGAAACAGAAACTACCAAGGGCTTTTGGCAGGTGAAGCGTGACCTTCAATGGTGCAAAACTACTTATTTGAAAAAGGGGAAACAAGAATTTTTTATGTGAAAGGAGTGAATGTATCAGACAAGAGATATGTTTGTTTTGCTATGTTATCTGAATAAAATCTGTCCTGTCTTCCACTGGCCAAACATATGAGTATAATCTACAGCTGATCTTGACTTTAAATCTAAATTAACAAATCACCTGAGGGGTGCATCTTCTTCTAAAGGCCTTTGAGATACTAGATGGAGGGGCGGCAGAGTGGTAATATGTCTTTCTCACAGCTTCAGGATCTGCAGTTCAGTCCTGATTTCTTGTCATTACTGTCCCTGCGACTTTGTCATGTTTGGCTCACTGTCCCTGTGGATTTGTCATGTTATCCATCTGCCTTTTTGGTGTTCTCTGCGTACTCTAGTTTCTCCCACTTCCCAAAAACATGCTGTACAACTGGCTTTTCTAAATGTTCATATGTACTGTATTTCTCACTGCCTTTGTGGTCCATGTCATGGTTAAAAATGGTGTGTGGCCATTTCAAATATCTCGTTAATAAAAAAATAAATTAAATTAAGACAAAAATGATTAACCCTACTAGGTAGTGATATTCTAAATCCAGTTTATTGCTGTTTTCTTGATATTACTGAAACCTAAACCCATTTTTTCAGGTTGAAATTTTCAGTATATGAACATTTATGTTTGTAACTATTGTTATTTGTCTTGCCTACTTTTCTGCTTTTTTAATTTCTAGGTTAAGAATAAATCATATTTGTATGGACAAAAACTGCTAATTTATATTAGCTAGTAGGTTCTTGTTTGTAATGGAATTTTGTACAATGAGCTGTCTTTAAATGGATGAATTACAACATTTTATCTCCATGTGTTCAGTCCTATTTCTTTATTTGCTGCCTTATGGTCTTTGTGTCTTGTCTTTGAACACTATCATGGCTAAGAAGGGTCTTTGTGTTAGTACTCTTTCCAGGTTATCATATAACAAAATAAACAGAACTTTTAGAGTCCTGGAGAACTGAATTAATAGGACAACAGTCAGTGTGGCAAGTAGTGTTTATGTGTGTGACTATTTAGAGCTGTTAGGGTGCACACATTCATTAACTATTACACAGCCATGGTTAAGGGTTCAAAGAGTAAGACAGATGACTACAGATGTTAAGCCGTCTGCTGCATCTGCCGGCTTGGATTGAGTATTGAGCTTGTACTGTATAAAGGAGAAATGATTTAATGCTGCTCTGCAAGCAAGATTTGCTTACATGGCAGAGAGTAAAACAATAAGATGAGAAGAAAAACAGTCGTACTGCCTACAAATGTTTACCATCCATCTATCCATCTCAGACTGTAAGATAGAGTCATCAAATGCAGATAGTGCTGATTCAATCTGTACAACAGAGCAATGTTTCATGAAGGTGTACATTCCAAACTAATGAATGATCATCCATCCATCCATGGAGATGATCAAGCTTTTTCTTTAAACTGCAAATTCTAAAGGATGCAATATAATGATTGCTGTTCACAGAACAGCAAGATATTGGTTTAGGCAGGCCCAAATGCAGGGGTGCAGGGTGTTACCTGATGTATTCAGGACTAATATGAAGGCTATAATAATAAGAAGAAAACATTTTGTAAACTATGCTGAGACTGTGACTTTAGTACAGCAGATATATTTATTTAGCACTGCTGACAAGGACTAGAAGAGGGAAGGTATTGCTTGCTTACTTGATGTTTTACGAGCCACATCCAATATCTGGTGTGACCTTGTGAATAGGCAGAAATTAACTCAATGAGCACAGCTTGGAGAAGGGGTTGTAGAACACTTCAAGAACCAAAAGCTAGGATAGGAGCAAAGAGCTCCAGCAGTGTTATAAGGATAGTATGGAAGTAGCCATGAGGAGGGAGAAAAAGAAGTTAATTGAAGACAGAATGTGTACTGCAGTCATGGTGTTAATACACCAATGCAGAATGTTAATAACATGTTTTAGAGAGCTGATAAAAATGTTATGTATTTTATTTATTTAACTGGGAAGGTGGGATGTTTTGTGGACCATTTTCAGTCATAACCCAGACTAAATGAAATGAACGGAATGTATTTACAAGAACAGACTTACCAAATTAACAGGTACAGTAATGACTAAGTTCCAGTTATACAAATCAAGACATAAAATTACAGAATATACAAATATGTAATGAAGAGGTAGTTATGCAAGATAAACAGTGAGAATAATCAGTAAATTAGCAGAGCAGGTATGTAGAATAAAAAAAAAAAAAGATAACAACTATTATACCATGATCCCCCCCAAAACGTGCACGCTGATTGGCCAGCGTGCCCGTTGTAAATCGAGTTATACTAATGGAAAAAGGTCCGGTTGCCCGGACTTTTTTCCATTAGTATAACTTCGTTTTAAACACTGTCTCGCTATGTTAAATGGGTTTAACATAGCGAGACAGCTTTAAAATAAGCAACGGAGATCTCCGTTGCTTATTTTAAACTGTCTCGCCATGTTAAACCCATTTAACATAGCGAGACAGTGTTTAAAAGCAACGGAGAAAGCAAGATCTCCGTTGCTTTTTATGTTCGCTATGTTAAATGAGTTTAACATAGCGAGACAGTTTTAAAATAAGCAACGGAGATGTCCGTTGCTTATTTTAAAACTGTCTCGCTATGTTAAACTCATTTAACATAGCTTAAACACTAAAAAGCAACGGAGATCTTGCTTTCTCCATTGCTTTTGCCCACAGCTCTGATGTACTGTGCAGGCGCGCAGTACATCAGAACTGCCGCGATGCCAGACATCTGCGGAAGGGCAGTAAACAGGCATTATACTATGCCATTATTTAAGAAAAGTAATAGTTTCTTTTCTTAAATAATGTCATGGTATAATAGCAATAACCCACTTCTGGGTGTGGGTAATTGTAAATTTACCCACGGTTGGCTTTGTTTGGTCCTCGGGCTAGCCCTCGGGACCAAACCACGCCAACCGTGGGTAAATTTAGCATTACCCACACCCAGGCGTGGGTTATTGCTATAAAGACCAACCACCCTAAATAAAGGCATTAATAATTCTCTCTTAACAAATCACGCAGTATTCCACTAAAGCTTTAGCAGTTCTGATCATTCCTGACGGGAAGGATGGTTTCAGGTAGCAGTAGCAATCTTGGAAAAGGCCTTCTTCCCAAAGGCAATGGATAACAAAGGCCTTATCACAGCTAGTGTCCTCTGGTCATGCAATCTAAGCCTGCTATTACAGATTATTACAAGCAATACCCAAGTGAGGGGCAGACAGAAGTCTGTATTGGAGTTAGAATACCAAAGAAGCAAGTCAATGGTTGCTCTAGCAGTGATCAGAAAGCATCTGGCCTTCCGTTGTGTTAAACATTGATGTTGAAGCTGTTCCATAAGAGCAATACAGTAACATACATTTTAACTGCAGTCTATTGTAGGTTGGTGATTTATGGTAAATTATGGGCAGATCATACTCAAGTCTGAACATGAAAAGGATTAAACTCAATACTTTCCTGGCCTCTAAAATTAAAAGACTGGATAATTTACTGCAGCACTCCAGTTTTTAATCCTTTCTCCACAAGGAATTCCATATGAAATTTGAAGGAAAGGGATAAGTCTAGTCAAACACCCATATATTTATTTTGCTCACCTTGGAAAATTGAGAAGTATTAGGTTAAAATGAAAGTACTGCAGGAGCATTCATGAGCCTTTGTGGTGCATAAAAGACCATGTCTGTTTTCTTCTTGGAATTAATAACCAGCTTATAGAAGCCAACCATTTAGAAAGAACAAATAAGTCATTTTGGAGTAATTTGTATTCTGTGGCTAAGGTTCTATCTGGTCTAAGAAGAATGATGCTATCAGCATACAGGATAGCTCTGACCTTTACAGGGTCAACAATAAGGTCATTAGCAAAAAGTGTGTATAGTATAGGTTCCAGAAGGTTGCCTTGTGGAATACCTGCCTTGAACAAGCAGTTTGATTTAGACAGTTCAACAAGAGCTTCAAAATATGGCATCTAGGTAGTTTCTGAACCACTTAGTTAAGCTTTCATCAAAGCCATCTATGTCAGTTTAGAGACCAGGAGAAGGCGGTCTGCTTTTGCATGCTCTGCTCATGTGTGTGGATGCAGCATCAGTAAACAGAGCTGTCTTGTAGCTGGAGAGCATGGCAGGCTTCAACTTCCTGGATGGCATTAAGGTGCTAAAGCCCTTTCTAACAACATCTTGGACACGAGGTAAGCGTCCATACTTTTCTAAATATTCTGGCATCTGGCAAGAGATAGACTTTTTCAAATATTTTCAGATAGGCGACAGAAATTTACAGTTGGGTGATAAGCCAAAGGAGAGGAAGAAACTGAAGTTTTTCTAAGGAGGATGACAATGGCATGCTTTAAAAGCCCGTAGCAGAGTGCTACATGAAAAAGTTAGATTAAATAGATGGGCCAAAAGACAGGCAGTAGTAAGAGTGGACATTTTAAGGAAAGCAAGATGGAATGAAGAAATTTTTTTTTGGGGGGGGGGGGCATTGCTCTTATATATTTTTTAAAGTAAACTACGTATAATCTCATATAAAAATTGCTACACAAAGAAAAGGACAATGGACACAAAGATGTGATGGTGAAGGATGGTAAGATGGGAGGGGTCAGGAGGGGATTAGAGGCAGGTATAGTCAGTCATACCTGAGAGATAATGCTCTCCGACATGTTGGCAGACCTTTGCTGAGAAATGCCAAATGGAAAGAGGGTTTTTGGAAAAAGCACCAGTCGATTCTTTGATGTTTCTCTACAGCAGTTTTGGATAACTAGCAAATGTGATTTGTTTTCTTATAATGTAAGCTGGCTTTGTGGAATTCCTGGCTAGAACACAAATCTGAGAGTAAGTCCAGTAAGAGAATACATTTATCAGATTAAGTACTTATGTCCATAAATGGAAAGTTCTTTATTAGAATTTGAATCATGAAACAAACACTTGTATTTAAAAGCTAAGCACATTTATGTGACCAAACATCACTGTCAGTTGACTGTAACTGTTCAGTTCATTTTTAAAAGACAGATGTCTCTAAAACATTAGATTGTTACACCAGTATCAGCCATTAAACTAAATTCCAATAAATATATTTATGTATTGCACAGATGACATTTTTGCTTTCATTAAAAATGAAAAGATAATTACCATGACTTGGCAGCACTTAGCTTTATTACACTAACCATAGAAATGTTGTCATTTAATCCTTTTACAGGTGTAGCATTCAGTTTTAAATTCCAAACAACTTCCCTGTATACCAATGCAGATTCCAATGCCCCATCTTTCTCTGGCATGGACATCTTTTCTAGTAAAAGGGAAATAAAACATTTATAATATTTGTATATTGGAGAGTGTGTATACAGTGCATTATTAATGCTGCCACCCTTTATGTCATAAGCACGTTTATATATCCTATCCCTCAACCTACTTTCTGTTTTTCCTGTGTAATAAGTTTCACATGATAGGCATTCCACTAAATAGATTACCTCCCAAGTGTTAGAATCAAAATGATCTGTGCTGGCTAATATTCTGGGGTAGCCACTCACTGGAACACTGGGGCCATTAGCAGTATGTCTACAGTATCTGTAATGTCTGCATTTTCTCATGCATCAATTGTTTATAACAGCTTAGTGTTCAGTTTCAAGATTTTGACTAATACTGGAACAAAATATGCTGCCACAGCATTTACCTCTAAGCCATAATCCCATTTGATAGGTTTATCACTTTTGCCCCATATAACAGAGAGTTCTTCAGACCTAATCATCTTAACAGACCAATGTGTAATATAAAACATTAGACCATGTGATTTCGGCCATTTTCTTCTTATGGTTAAGAAGTTTTGGTAAGCTGTTTGAGGACTGACATCCTTTTTCATCAGTTCTACAAGTCCTAACATTAACAATGGACATTTGTTCCAACAGGAAAAAAATGTTGCCCTGAACAGAGGAGAGTATGCTTAGGGAAGTGCAGTTGTGTTAGGAACTTTCACTAGTTGTAGATGTTTAAGAGTACTCGATGTTGTATTCATCACGACCTGCATACCTGTCTGCAAGAGCCTCACGTGCTAGCCTGACATCCAGGATTTTAAATTCCATCTCTTGGCTTTGGCTGATTCTTTCTCACTTGGATATCAGTACATCAGTGGTATTAGAGCCTTGGCCAATGCCATCTTCAGCTCTTTCTTGCCATAGCTGGACAGCACAACTAGACCTAGGGGACTCACTCCAAGGGGCAAGCATTCACCCAAAAAGGCCCCTGTCTACCTCTCTGAGTTCTAGGCAAGATTGGAGAAAGAAAGGAGCCTCGTGGTTAAAATGACGGGGAAAGAAGGGAGAATAAGGTGAAGAATTACTAACCATATCTCCAAGATGTTTTTCTGTTAAATTGATCTCATTCTGTTTTTGTTTTATTGTAACTGTATTTTGCTTTACTTTTTGTACATATTCCATGTTATACTTTTTACTTTTACTATATTGTATAACTTAAATTACATTTTTATATGTTCTATTAATTCTAGTATGTAATTTTCTGGAGCTTTTCTCCTTGTGTCTCTACTGAAAATGGGCCTTCTAGCTCAGTTGGACCAACCCAGTTAACAAATGTCGAATAAATAAATAAAAAGCTATCCAAGCAGGATAACAGAGGGGAAGTTGGCAGAGGGGGTGGGAATAAAGACTGTAACAGTGAATTTATTCAGACAACTGCGGTTATTGTAAGTTAATACAACTGAAATATGTTCTTTTCAGTATTTACTACTGCAATTATAGCTTTTGAGGAGACTCCTAGAATATAAGGATCAGTGGACAGCTGGCTCAGATAGGGCTAATAGTAGTGCAGACCTTGCAAAATGGCTATGACAAACCCTGTGCTCACTTTGGATGTGTACACTAGCAGCTAAAATCTGCCTGTGGGATTTGCTTGCCACACTCAGTACAATTATTCTGCAGTTATTCTGTTTACAAGACACCTCAGTATTATTGTCACTGTCAGATAGTTACAAAAATTCAGAGTAATCTCATAAAAAGTCGGAAAACATTCCTGCCTGGCGTACTTGCCAAAAAGCCTGAAAAGCAGGCTGACATTCTGTATTCACCTTACAAATGCACTAAGACTTTGACAAGAAATTTCTGAAAACGCTACTAATTAATGACACACTTATACCACTGACATCTGGATGCCTGAGGTGAATGGAGTCAGCCAAAGGCAATCTAAAGGTCTGGATGATGGTCCTATGCATTTGGTTCCTGCAGTCATGAATCACAGATGTGATTTATATATCTTTTTATTGATCTACATATTTATCTACCTATCTATCTACCTATCCTATGTTAACCAGGTTAGTCCCTCTAGGCTAGTAGCATTTTGTCAGGGGAGACTCAAGGTGGTACTGCTCCAGTGATAGTGAATATTATGAAGAACATCATACATAAGGAAGCAGTTTTGTTACTTTTCTCAAGCCAAGGTGACAAGTCCATGTTGTCAAGTTCAGGTGGTTCACTGATTTCTGTCATCTCAGGGAAGGGTCTCCATAATATGTAAATGGAATCAATCAGTAAATGTCCAGAGGATCATTAGGCAATGACAGAGCAGTGATAGGTTCATAGGTGGTTACTAGTCTATTGACCAGAAGGTATTTACAAGCCTAGATGTGTGTACCCAATATAATACTAGAGAAATCCAATATAAAGGATCTTATCTAAACTAGAGATCTTAGTTAACAATGACTGCCCATATCTAGGAGGGTCATGGGTGAAATCCCTTGCAGGAATTTACAGTTTCACATCCAGTCATCCAGGCTATGCCTAAACAGGATCATAGAGAGACTATTTTTGATATGAGGTGGTAGCCTATTCCAGAGAAGTGGCAACCTCTGAGGGACATATCTGTCATTCCAGCGGGTCCTATTTATGTCGCAGGCCAGGTTAAGGTCCCTGGAGTGGGTTACCATTGTCCCATTTGACTTGCAGATGTGCAGCATTTCCATTAGGTATGGATCCGAGATTGCTGTGTAGGCCAGGCACAAGTCTCCTTTAAGTAGTCTGTAAGCAACTGAGTACAGTGACAGTTTCTTCAGTCTGTCAATGTATGATGTGCTGTAGACCCTTAATTTTGTTGGTTAGAAATCTCTGAGGTCTCTCAAGTTGCTGCAAGTGCCTGGTAAGGTACATACCAAAGGAGGTATTGTACTCAATTATTGGCCTGATGAGGGTCAAGTGCAGGGGAGTTATGACCTCTTTCACTCTTGAGGCAATGCTTTTGCTTATGAGGTGTGCAATATAAAATTGCATTCTTACCACAGTAGACACATGGTGGTCAAAGTTTAGGCTACAGTCAACTTGTGTTTCCAAGTCTCTTACTACTTTTTACTTAGAGTATTATTATTTATATGATAGTCTGTGGAGATATTGTTTTTACCGAAGGGGATGATAATGCTTTTTAGCATTGAGTTTGCATCCATGGCTTTGTCATCAATCACTGGTTTGTGTAAGTCCCTCTTGAAGTCTATTCACATCATTTGAAGATTCAATGACTGGACCTAATTTGCAGTTGTCGGCAAACTTAGTCAACCACAGCCTTTTTGTTTTGGCCTGAACGTCTGAGAAGTATATTCCAAACAATAGGGAGCCCAGCACTGACCCCTGTTGAAACCCACTGGTGACGGGTCTGCTGGTTGAGGTAAAGTACCCAACTTTGACTGAGTGTGATCTGTCAGTGAGCTAGTTAGCAACCCACCTGATGTCATGAGGGTTGATATTCAACTGGGAGAGCTTATCAATGATACCGAAATGTGGGATTGTGTCGAAGGCCTTGGCTAATTCAGAGTAGGCCTTATGTACAGATGTGCTTTTGTCTATGGCTTTGGTGATGTTTTTGAAGTCCACCAGGTTTAATAGGCATGATCTGCCTTTGACAAAGCCAAACTGTGTCAGATAGAGATTACCTATATCCTTATTTATAAGGTCCATGATGATTCATTCCGTGGCCTTACAGATAAGGCTGGTGAAGCTTATGGGTCTGTAGTTTTCAAGGTCTGTTGCTGTTGTACCCACTTTATGAAAGGGGATGACATTTGCTGTTTTTCATTCAGCAGGGACAAAACCAGTAATCAGGCTGTGATTGAAGAGAGTACCTAATGGAGTAAAGGGGTTGGGAGGGTGGCCTATTGGTGAAGGTGTTTGTCTTGCAGACACAAGGTGCAGGGTTTGAGTCTCAGAAGGGATAATTGGCTAGGCTTAAAATGCCTCACAAGGGCAGTTAGCTTAGTACTAACCTATGAGTTGCTAACTCATGTTTTAGACCATTTAAAGCATAGCCTGGGATGGTCTCATATCAGCTGTGTTTTTGGACTTTGAGAAAGCAATAATGACTTGCTCTTTGGAGATGCAAGATTGGGGAGATGTAGAGGGAATGTTTTCTGGAATGCTTGAAGTGGACAGGGGGGTGACATTTTTGCCAAACCTGTCAGCTAATAGGGTAGCTATTTTCGTATGATCAGTGTGTGTGATGCCATCCAAAGGAAGTCCAGCACACATCATACCTCTCAACTGTACAGAGTTTCACAGAATGCACGGATTTTTGCCTCATATTTTTGGTCCATTTTTCATAAATGTGTAATTTTCTGACAATTAGTACCAAATCATTAAAGAGTGAAGTTAGAAAATAATGACAGATATTTGAGTTTCAGACTTCGTATCCTTCATGCTAATGCAAAAACCTGTTATTCTATCAACTTTCTAAGTTTGTAAGAGCAATATTTAAAAATTGTCCCTATTTTTGGGCCTTTCTTGCTCTAAGAGGTTGAGAGGTATGCATCTGGGTCCTACCTTTTAGGTTACGGATATAGCTGAAGAATATCTTATGGTTAGCCTTAGTTATGTTTGCTAATTTTTTTTTTGAAATTGCTCTTGGAGGATTTCACAAGTTGTCTTACTTGTTTTTTCAAGCAGAGGGGAGTCATCTAATCGCTGCCAACCTTAAGTGTCAGCAATGCATGCAACTTTTTAGTACTGTGCTGTTTCCCCTTTTATTGCCCTAGGCAGGTTAAGATGTATGCCACCATTAGCGTAAGAATATAACTGCTCATATCCAAAATTACTGAAATATAATGAGCATAAAAAAGCACAGCATGTTGCATATGATCCTGGATCCCATTAGAGATTCTAATGGGATCCAGGATTATTTGGATTTGCCCATCCCTACCGTAAATCTTATCTTGGTCACTGCTCCCAGTCCAATCTCATTTGCTCACTCAACATAAGTGCAGTGAGATTATTTGGGCAAGACTGTCCCCTTGCTTCTTTGACTTTGAACACTTCTGTTTCCTCCCTCTCCACTTTAAAAAAAAAAATTGTACACTTTATTCATCTGCTTTTACTGTAATTGTAAAACAAAACCACGCAAATGAAATTGACAGTATATTTGACTAAAACCAACGTAGAAAAGCAATTCATTGGGTCCACACCATAAGATCCATACATCCACAGGATTAACAGGACTAAACTTCATTCTGAAGAAGTTTCTGGTTTGGTGAGGGAGATGGAAGCGCTTAACTTTCTTTGTGTTTGGAATAAAGTGTGTTCATAAGAACTTTGGTCCTGTTATTCTTGTGGAGGTATGGAGCTTATGGTGTGGACCCAGTGAATTGCTTTACTGTAACTGTGTTCTTCATACTTTATTACCTTATTTTTGCTGTGTGATCTTAAGGGGTCGAGTGCTTTTATTCTGCTGCATTTAATACTGCTTGTTAGTAGCCTAATTAAATGTATTTGTTATTCTAAGCATTTTAAGGTTTGGCCTTAGCACTTGTGCTTCAGGCGAGTTACTTTACATTTAAGAAGGTTCTTGTGGTCTACACTCTTGTGGACAAACCCTTAACAAAACCTTTTCTCCATAAAGTCTTGCATACCATTGCTAGACTCTCCTTGTGCTCTGACTGTGTGTGGCTCAATCTGGAAATACAGAGCTGGTAAGTATATTTTTTGGTACTTTTTAACTGTTCAGTGTTCTGCACTGTCTTAATTTTTGCTTGACTGAATTATTTATATATTTGCTGGCACTGTTTTCTGATACTCTAAGTTCCTCCATTTTGATTTTTTCCTAATTTACTGCTTTTTGCACTTGTTTTTAGTCATTTTTTTATTTAATTGCATTTATTTAAACTATTTGTTTTAATATTGCTACACACTGAGGTGTGCTAGCTTGCACTGCATTTGAATTGTTTTTATTGCTTTTTAGCTGCTTTTCTGTAAAAAAAAAAAAAAAAAAAAAAAAGTTTTACTCTTGTTTCCCGCCTTTGCTATAACTAGTCTAGTCCAGATACAAATTTTCTGTATCCAGGACTGTTTGTAAGCTTCTGAGCCCCCCAAGCCTTTCTGTGTTGGAAGGAAGCCTTCTAGCTTATCAGTGGGAGTGGTAAGCAATACGTAGCCTATCTACCAGAAGAGGAGTGGTTTCTGGCCCAGAAATTGTAGTTTATTGGCCGTTTGGGCAGTTTTTCCATCCCTTTCAATTTTTAGATATAAAAATCTGCGTTTGCATGGGTTTGCACTTGTTTAAGCTCCGTGCAGCGGCGCCGCACTGAGGTAAACTACTGGTGCCAGAAAGTCTGCTCTTCAGTTTTTCCCTTAGATCTTGCTAGTTCTTTGTCTCTCTCTATCTCTTGCACTTCAAACAGCTTCACTTTGCACTTCAACAGGTTTTTGTAGCAATTATTGTAACACACCTAAGTGCCATCAGCACTAGTTGTTCTTCAAGGAAATAGCTCCAGTACTTAGTAGTTACGACCACCCCTCCTGGCATGATTAAAGGGCAGTTCCCTGTGATTTCTCCTATTAACCTGGTGCATTTGGGCATTCTGAAGCAGTGTAGCAACTGCCTCATGTAGACAGACAACCCTCTCCTCTTACCTCCCAACACTCAGACTTGTGAGAGATGCACTTATATCACCAAATTGGAAGCCATGCACTCTCAGCCAAGACCGGACTAGCTGGTCAAGAGAAGAAGGTCAACACTTGCACCACACCACATGGAACACATATCCCTTCAGAACACCCACCATCACAGCTCTCACATAAAACACAAACCACACACCCACCTTTGCGGAGGCTCTCAACAGAAATTTACCAAAACAGCAGAGACCTCCCAAGACAGAAACGCACTCGACCACCACATCACAGCACAAACCACATGACACATAGCTCACCTCCACAGTGTGCCCCTCAACCTAAGGCTAAACACCTTGCCCATTACACTAATCATAGGTGACTCAATAGTGAGGCACACAGATATCCCACTCACTAGGCTGAATAAGGAGAAGGTAACAAGCAGCTGTATATCAGGTGCCAGAATCTGACACATAACACATGCACTCAGGTCACTCCACAACAAGTACAAGTATGACTTTGTCATTGTCCATGTGTGTGTGAATTACCTGAGATGCACCTTCCTGGACTACATGAAAAGAGACATGGTGGAGCTTTTGGATTATGTGTCCCAGGCAGGTATGACCCTAGCCCTGAGCAGCACTCTACCATCACACAGAATGATACCACAGTACAAACAAAAAATGACTGACTTCAACAATTGGCTAAGTTTCTGGTGTCATTCTAAAGGGATCCAGTATCTGTCTGCTTGGGATGACATGACAGATGGACCTCGATGCTTTTCCAGAGGTGGCCTGCATCTGTCACCCCTGGGTTTCTGGGTACTGGCTAAGGCTCTTGCCACCCCTATTGTGCCTTTTGTAAGCAGTGTTCCAAAGACCAAATTATCACCATAACAGCTATAAATAAATGCAATCTGAGGGTCATGCTGCTCAACTCTAGAAGTCTGAATCTCAAGATGCACTCGCTCAAAGCACTCCTCAAAATGGAGAACATCAACATTTGTGCTGTAATAGAGATTTGGTTAAAAACGGCAGAAAGCACCCCTGCGCTACCAGGCTGTAACTCATTCCAAACCTTTTGGCCCCGAAACATGGAATGAAGCTCCAAAGGCAGTGGTGTCTCCATATTCATAAAGGATATGCACACCTCCAGACTAGTAGTCCAGCATAACACATCTGAGATACGTCAGGTACAGCTAACATTGGGTAAAATGGCAATCCAGGTCATATCCTGCTAAAAGTCCCCAAACATGTCCCTAGACTCTCACTCTGCATTCCTAAGCACCCTGGAATCTAAGGTCCAAGCCAACACTCTCCTACTAGGAGACTTTAACTACCCCTCCATCAACTGGGAAAACTACTCCAGCACCAATACATTGGCACAATGCTTCCTGGAATTCATCAATTCCAATGCCCTGGACCAGCTCATTCTGACCCCCACTAGAGGAAGCAACATCCTTGACTTGGTTATTACTAACATGGGCGACCATTGCTCTACACCAATAGCCAATTGCTCCCTGGAGTGATCCGACCATAAACTAATCACCATGGAAATCCAAATCTCACCCACACCCCCTGCAAAGTTAACCACCTTGAAAAACTTCTCCAAAGCTGACTTTGGGCTCCTAAAAACAGAGGTGGCTAACTTCACAGCACCCATGCCAATGGAAAATAGCCACATGACTGCTGAATAATACACCAATGTACTGTACAAACATGTACATAAATGCATGGAACTAGCCATACCCAACAGAACCAAGACACTTTACTCCAAAAAAGGAAGCAAGTCTGGTAGCCCCCTGCCATTAATAAACTCTACAACAAAAGGAAGAAACTGTTGCAGAAAAAGGTGAAATCTCAAGACTGGAAAAACTCCCTTATTAGCCTCAATAAAAAGTTGAGATCCGTCATCAAATCCTCCAAAGCCAGCTATGAAGGCAGAATTGCAGCAGACACTAAAAAAAAAATCACACACCCTTCCATAGTTATATCAAGAACCTCTATGGCAATACCTAGATTTGCTCTGAGTTACTGCACAATGGTACCTCCTATACTGAGCCAACAGATATTGTCAAGATACTGGCCAACAGATTCATTGCCAACTTTACCCCCCCCCCCCCAAAAAGGACCGATCACAATACCAGGAGAATGCCAGGCACCCAGCATTACTGCAGTACAGATTAAAGCTGCA